>NC_067123.1:14014170-14314170 GCF_021347895.1 Acanthochromis polyacanthus
TGTCCTCAAACTGGTTCTGGTGTCCAGCACATGAAGTTTGGGGCAGATAGGATCCTTTGCAGCTGAGATATGAACACTTCAATTTTCATGGCGAAACATCAAACTTTGCCGTCCCGCCACAGACACGCCTTTTCATCACACGTCACCATTTTTTCTGTGCTTCATCATCAATGTGTTCAGGCTTATGTCACAACATCTGAGGTGAATCTGAGCAACAGGCTAAGAATAGTACATGAAAGTCTAAAAAATGTCAAATTCTTGATACCACAAGGTGGCGCTGTGACTGTGAATGAATCTTGCTGTATGGATGTCATCGAGGCAGGTCTGTGATCATACATGTAAAGTTTCATTCAGATCGGAGCATGTTCAGGAGAGTTAGACAGCATTTCCTGTTTCATGGCGAAGGATCAAATTTCGACAGGCCGCCACGACCACACCCTTTAACTATGGAGGAAGATTTTGATAACTTTTTTTCTCAGGAAGGTCTGCTGTATGTACTGCAAATTTCAGATCGCTCAGACTTTTCCCCTAGGAGGAGTTCATCATAGTTTTGTACAGTTAACCATGATGGCGCACTTCCTGTTGGGTGTAGAGCATGGGCTGTGATTGAACTTTTTTTGTGTTTTCCTGATGTGCTGCATATGCCTCCCAATTTTTTAGCTCTCGCCAAATTCCCTCCGAGTTGGCCTAATACCACTTTTTAAAATTTTTGTAGGGGGCGCATGGAGCCATTTTGTCATACACTACACAATTCCTTTAAGAAATGTAAAATTTTTCACCAGTTCTGTGTGTGTACAAATTTCATGAGTTTTTGAGCATGTTTAGGGCCCTTCAAAAATGCAGTTGTTCTGAAGACAAATAATAATAATAATAATTAAAGCTGCGAGCAGCGTTGAACGGGTCCTCGCATCTTGCTGGTCGGCGACCCCAAGCATTCCACCAGGCAATGCTACGACTGAGAGTGTATTTAGGCCCATGAATGTCACAAAGGCTGGATTCTGAGCACACAGGTCAAATTTCAGGCAGATTGGAGCATGTACAGGCTATTTTTGCAGCACTTTGTGTCCATCCACCAGGTGGCGCTATCTCTTGTGACTGTATAGTGGTCTATGAAACTCATCAGGACTGGACTCTGATCAAACATGTAAAGTTTGAGGCGGATTCAGCGTGTACAGGGGATTTACACAAGACGTCCTGCTTCATGGCGTAACATTAAACTTCAGCTGCCGCCATGGCCACGCCCTTTGAGTTTTATGAACAATTTCGCAAATATGCAACCTGAAGAACGTGTCTTATATATTTTCCCAAATTCAGATGTTTTGGAGTTATTGCCTGTGAGAAATGAATTGTTGAAAATGACCAAAACACCAAAAATCTGACATTTAATTAAAAATGGCCGACTTCCTGTTGGTTTTAGAGAATGACTCCAAGAGACTTTTTTGTTTGCACTGACATGCTACATTTGCATGCCAAATTTCATAGTCCTAGGTGAAAGTCTCTGTGGAGGCTATTTTTTAAATGCTGTAGGGGGCGCTATGGTACATGCTGTGAATGTATTTTAGTCTATAAATGTGATCAGGACAGGACTGTGTTTAATCATGTGAGGTCTGAGGTAGATTGGAGCATGCAGAGGATAGTAAGATACCCACTTGATGTTTCATGGCGAACCATCAAAATTCTGGAGGTCGCCATGTCCACACCTTTGACTCTGGAAGAATCTTTAAATAACTTTTGATCATAACATCGTGTTGTATACCCTGGTAAATTTGAGGTCTCTGGGAGTTACCCCTAGGAGGAGTTCGCTCTCAAAATTAAAAAAAGAGAAATTTATCCACATAATTCAAAAATGGCGGACTTCCTGTTGAGTTTAGGGGATGGCTCCAAGAGGCTTTTTTGTGCATCGTGATGTGCTCTATCGGCCTCCCAATTTTGTGGATGTAGTGAAACATGCTGCCGGGGCTGTTTATTAAACATACTGTAGGGGGCGCTATAGCACATGCCCTGCAGAGATGCATACAGTGTTATTCCTTGAGGGACAGTGATGTGTGTGTAAATTTTAGTGAGCTGTTGAGCATTCTAAGCCTGTCAAAAAGTACTTTGTTTGTCACAAAAACAACGCGTTGGCACGGCAACAGCATTTCATCAAATATCAAAATCTTCACACTGTGGTATTGTCTGGGGGTGAAGAATCAGCTGACCAATTTTCAGAATGATATGAAAAAGTTTGGAGCAATGGTGTGTGCAAATGTAATTTCTAAACTTCTTGTTACCAATAGGTGGCGCTATGACTTTTTCCAAAATTTTCACCGTGGATGACCTCACACTGGGAATGGTGTCCAGCACATGAAGTTTGGGGCAGATACGATTAGGATTTGCTGAGATATAAACATTTTAGTCGTCATGGCGAGACATCTAAATTCGCCGCGCCGCCACAGACACACCTTTTTATGACACGTCACCATTTTCACTGTGAATAATCATCAACATGTTAAGGTTTATTTCACCACATTTGAGGTGAATCTGAGCAAAGACCAAAGAATAATACATCAAAGTGTAAAAAATGACATTTTCTGTTGCCAGCAGGTGGCGCTCTGACTGTGAATGGATTTCATCATATGGATGTGATCAGGGCAGGAATCTGATCATACATATAAAGTTTCAGGCAGATTGGAGCATGTTCAGGGCATTTACACACACTTGAAATTTCATGGCGAAGGATCAAATTCCACAGACCGCCACGGACACGCCCTTTGAACTTTTGAAAAAGATTTTAATACTTTTGCTCATTAAGGCCTCCTGTATGTACTGGTTTGAATTTGAGGCGAATTGGAGTTTCCCCCTGGGAGGAGTTCGCTCTGGAAAAAAATGAAAAATGGGCAAAATCTCACATTCAACTTAAATAGCTCCACTTCCTGTTGGGTTTGGAATATGGCTGTCACTGGACTTTTTTGTTCAGTCTGATGTGCTGCATATGTGTACCAATTTGGTAGCTGTAGGTGAAACATGATGGCCGTGGGAAAGTGTAGGGGGCGCTATGGAGCCATTTTGCCACACCTCTACAATTCCTTTAAAATATGAAATTTTTCACCAGTCCTGATGTGTGTACAAATTTTCATGAGTTTTTGAGCATGTTAGGCCTCAAAAATGCAATTGTTCTGAGAGACAAATAATAATAAATAATAATTAAAGCTGCGAGCAGCGTTGGACGGGTCCTCGCATCCTTGCTGGTCGCGACCCCAAGCATGTCCAACCAGGCAATGCTGCGACAAAGTGTATTTAGGCTCATGGATGTAACGAGGACTGGATTCTGAGCACTCAGGTCAAATTTCAGACAGATTGGAGCTGTACAGACTATTTTTGCAGCACTTTGTGTCCATCCACCAGGTGGCACTATGTCTGTGACTGTATAGTGGTCTATGAAACTCATCAGGACTGAACTCTGATCAAACATGTAAAGTTTGAGGTAGATTACAGCATGTACAGGGGATTTACACAAGACGTCCTGCTTCATGGCGTAACATTAAAGTTCAGTTGGCCGCCATGGCCATGCCCTTTGAGTTTTGTGAACATTTTCGCAAATAATGCAACCTGAAGGCGTTTCTTAATATATTTCCCAAATTCAGGTGTTTTGGAGTTATTGCCAGTGACAAATGAATTGTTGAAAATGACCAAAAACACCAAAAAATCTGACATTAATTCAAAAATGGTGACTTCCTGTTGTGTTTAGAGAATGACTCCGAAGAGACTTTTTTGGCTTGCACTGATTGCTATATATGCATGCCAATTTCATAGTCCTCGGTGGAAAGTTCTGTGGTGGAGGCTATTTTTAAAAATTCTTTAGGGGGCGCCTATGGACACATACTGTGAATGTATTTTGGCCAATAAATGTGATCAGGACAGGACTGTGTTTAATCATGTGAGGTTCTGAGGTAGATTGGAGCATGCAGAGGATAGTTAGGTAGCACTTGATGTTCATGGCGAACCATCAAAATTCTGGAGGTCGCCATGTCCCACACCCTTTGGACTCTGCAAGAATCCTTTATAACTTTTGATCATAACATCGTGTTGTATAATCCTGGCAAAATTTCAGCTCTCAGACCTTAACCCCGAGGAGGAGTTCGCTCTCAAAATGAAAAAAAATACAGAAATTTTATCCACTTAATTCAAAATGGCGGACTTCCTGTTGAGTTTAGGGGATGGCTCCAGAGGCTTTTTTGTGTGTCCTGGTGTGCTCTATAGGCCTCCAAATTTGTGGGATGTCAGGTGAAACATGCTGCGGGGCTGTTTATTAAACATACTGCAGGGGCGCTATAGCACATGCCCTGCAGAGATGCATACAGTGGTTATTCCTTGAGACGACTGTGATGTGTGTGTAAATTTTGGTGAGCTGTTGAACATTCTAAGCCTGTCAAAAAGTACTTTGTTTGTCACAAAAACAACGCGTTGCCACGGCAACAGCATTTCATCAAATATCAAAATCTTCACACTGTGGTATTGTCTGGGGGTGAAGAATAGCTGACCAATTTTCAGAATGATATGACAAAGTTTGGAGCAATGATGTGTGCAAATGTAATTTCTAAACTGCTTGTTACCAAGAGGTGGCGCTATGACTTTTTCTAAATTTTTCAGTGTGGATGTCCTCAAACTGGTTCTGGTGTCCAGCACATGAAGTTTGGGGCAGATAGGATCCTTTGCAGCTGAGATATGAACACTTCAATTTTCATGGCGAAACATCAAACTTTGCCGTCCCGCCACAGACACGCCTTTTCATCACACGTCACCATTTTTTCTGTGCTTCATCATCAATGTGTTCAGGCTTATGTCACAACATCTGAGGTGAATCTGAGCAACAGGCTAAGAATAGTACATGAAAGTCTAAAAAATGTCAAATTCTTGATACCACAAGGTGGCGCTGTGACTGTGAATGAATCTTGCTGTATGGATGTCATCGAGGCAGGTCTGTGATCATACATGTAAAGTTTCATTCAGATCGGAGCATGTTCAGGAGAGTTAGACAGCATTTCCTGTTTCATGGCGAAGGATCAAATTTCGACAGGCCGCCACGACCACACCCTTTAACTATGGAGGAAGATTTTGATAACTTTTTCTCAGGAAGGTCTGCTGTATGTACTGGCAAAATTTCAGATCGCTCAGACTTTTCCCCTAGGAGGAGTTCATCATAGATTTTGTACAGTTAACGCATGATGGCGCACTTCCTGTTGGGTGTAGAGCATGGCTGTGATTGACTTTTTTGTGTTTCCTGATGTGCTGCATATGCCTCCCAAATTTTTTAGCTCTCGGCCAAATTCCCTCCGAGTTGGCCTAATACCACTTTTTAAAATTTTGTAGGGGGCGCTATGGAGCCATTTTGTCATACACTACCACAATCCTTTAATATAAAATTTTTCACCAGTTCTGTGTGTGTACAAATTTTCATGACTTTTGAGCATGTTTAGGCCCTCAAAAATGCAGTTGTTCTGAGAGACAAATAAATAATAATAATAATAATAATAAACCTAGGTTCCAATAGGGTCCTCGGCATAATATAATAATAATAAACCGTAGGGTTCCAATAGGGTCCGGCACCGTTGGTGCCTTGGACAGCCGGTGCCCTTGCACCGCCTGTCCTCGGCACCTCGGTGCTCGGACCCTAATAAATAAACCGTAGGGTTCAATAGGGTCCTACGGCACCGTTGGTGCCTTGGACAGCCGGTGCCCTTGCACCGCCTGTCCTCGGCACCTCGGTGCTCGGACCCTAATTAAAGCTGCAAGCAGCGTTGAACGGGTCCTCGCATCCTTGCTGGTCGGCGACCCAAGCATGTCCACCAGGCAATGCTGCGACAAAGTGTATTTAGGCCATGGATGTCACAAAGGCTGGATTTGAGCACTCAGGTCAAATTTCAGACAGATGGAGCATGTACAGACTATTTTTGCAGCACCTTTGTGTCCATCCACCAGGTGGCACTATGTCTGTGACTGTATAGTGGTCTATGAAACTCATCAGGCCTGGACTCTGATCAAACATGTAAGTTTGAAGTAGATTACAGCATGTACAGGGGATTTACACAAGACGTCCTGCTTCATGGCGTAACATTAAAGTTCAGTTGGCCGCCATGGCCATGCCCTTTGAGTTTTGTGAACAATTTTCCCAAATATGCAACCTGAAGGCGTTTCTTATATATTTTCCCAAATTCAGGTGTTTTGGAGTTATTGCCAGTGACAAATGAATTGTTGAAAATGACCAAAAACACCAAAAATCTTGACATTTAATTCAAAATGGCTGAGTTTCTGTTGTGTTTAGAGAATGACTCCAAGAGACTTTTTTGCTTGCACTGATGTGCTACATATGCATGCCAAATTTCATAGTCATAGGTGAAAGTCTGTGTGGAGGCTATTTTTTAAATTCTTTTAGGGGGCGCTATTGGTAGATTGCTGTGAATGTATTTTGGCCAATAAATGTGATCAGGACAGGACTGTGTTTAATCATGTGAGGTCTGAGGTAGATTGGAGCATGCAGAGGATAGTTAGGTAGCACTTGATGTTTCATGGCGAACCATCAAAATTCTGGAGGTCGCCATGTCCACACCCTTTGACTCTGCAAGAATCTTTTAATAACTTTTGATCATAACATCGTGTTGTATTCCTGGCAAAATTTCAGCTCTCTAGACCTTAACCCCGAGGAGGAGTTTCGCTCTCAAAAATTAAAAAAATAGAGAAAATTTATCCACATAATTCAAAATGGGCGGACTTCCTGTTGAGTTTAGGGGATGGCTCCAAGAGGCTTTTTTTGTGCATCGTGATGTGCTCTACTCGGCCTCCCCAAATTTTGTGGATGGAGGTGAACATGCTGCCGGGGCTGTTTATTAAACATACTGCAGGGGGCGCTATAGCACATGCCCTGCAGAGATGCATACAGTGTTATTCCTTGAGGGGACAGTGATGTGTGTGTAAATTTTAGTGAGCTGTTGAGCATTCTAAGCCTGTCAAAAAGTACTTTGTTTGTCACAAAAACAACGCGTTGGCACGGCAACAGCATTTCATCAAATATCAAACTCTTCACACTGTGGTATTGTCTGGGGGTGAAGAATCAGCCTGACCAATTTTCAGAATGATATGAAAAAGTTTGGAGCAATGGTGTGTGCAAATGTAATTTCTAACTTCTTGTTACCAATAGGTGGCGCGATGACTTTTTCCAAAATTTTCACCGTGGATGACCTCACACTGGGAATGGTGTCCAGCACATGAAGTTTGGGGCAGATACGATTAGGATTTGCTGAGATATAAACATTTTAGTCGTCATGGCGAGACATCTAAATTCGCCGCGCCGCCACAGACGCACTTTTTTATGACACGTCACCATTTTCACTGTGAATAATCATCAACATGTTAAGGTTTATTTCACCACATTTGAGGTGAATCTGAGCAAGAGACAAAGAATAATACATCAAAGTGTAAAAAATGACATTTTCTGTTGCCAGCAGGTGGCGCTCTGACTGTGAATGGATTTCATCATATGGATGTGATCAGGGCAGGAATCTGATCATACATATAAAGTTTCAGGCAGATTGGAGCATGTTCAGGGCATTTACACACACTTGAAATTTCATGGCGAAGGATCAAAATTCCACAGACCGCCACGGACACGCCCTTTGACTTTTGAAAAAGATTTTAATAACTTTTGCTCATTAAGGCCTCCTGTATGTACTGGTTGAATTTGAGGTGAATTGGAGTTTCCCCCTGGGAGGAGTTCGCTCTGGAAAAAAATGAAAAATGGCAAAATCTCACATTCAACTTAAAATAGCTCACTTCCTGTTGGGTTTGGAATATGGCTGTCACTGACTTTTTTGTTCAGTCTGATGTGCTGCATATGTGTATCAAATTTGGTAGCTGTAGGTGAAACATGATGGCCGTGGGAAAGTGTAGGGGGCGCTATGGAGCCATTTTGCCACACACCTCTACAATTCCTTTAAAATATGAAATTTTTCACCAGTCCTGATGTGTGTACAAATTTTCATGAGTTTTTGAGCATGTTTAGGCCCTCAAAAATGCAATTGTTCTGAGAGACAAATAATAATAATAATTAAAGCTGCAAGCAGCGATGGACGGGTCCTCGCATCCACGCTGGTCGGCGAATCCATGCACGTCCACCAGGTGGCACTGTGACTGAGAGTGTGTGCTGGCCTCTGAATCACATCTGGACCAGAGTTTAATGACACGTAAAATTTCAGCCAGATTGGAGCATGTTCAGACTAGTTATACAGCATTTCCTGCCCATCCACCACCAGGTGGCGCTGTAACTCAGAGTGTATTTCAAACAGTGGATGTGATGAGGGCTGGACTCTGATCACTCATGAAAAGTTTCAGGCTGATTTGATCATGTAGAGGCCAGTTATACAGCATTTATTGTCCCTCCAACAGGTGGCGCTGCAACTGAGAGTGTCTGTTGGCCTGTAGATGTGATCAGGATTGGATTGTGATCACACATGGAAAGTTTGAGGCAGATTGGAGCATGCAGAGGAGAGTTATACAGCAGTTGTTGTTTCATGGCGAAGCATCAAAACTCTAATGGTCGCCATGGCCACGCCATTTGGCTTCTGGTTAAACTTTTGATAACTTTTCCAAACCAAGTCCTGCTGTGTGGACTGACAAAATTTCAGGTCTCCTGGAATTATCCCCTAGGAGGTATTAACTCTCAAAAATGAGAAAAATCATCAAAAATCTCACAATTAATCCAAGATGGCCGACTTCCTGTTGGGTTTAGGACATGGCTCCAAGAGGCTTTTTTGTGCGTCCTGATGTGCTCTATAAGCCTCCCAAATTTCATGGATATAGGTGAAACGTGCTGGGGGGGCTGTTTGTTAAAAATACTGTAGGGGGCGCTATAGCATGTGCAGTGCCGAGATGCATACAGTGTTGTTCCTTGGGTCAATGGTGATGTGTGTGGTAATTTTTGTGAGCATTGGAGTATTCCTAACCTGTCAGAAAGGGCTTTGTTTTTCATGGCGATATTTGGTTGCTACGGCAACAGCGTTGCATGAAATGTCACACCCTTCACAGTGTGTGATTGTCAAGAGGTGAAGACTCGACTGACCAATTTCCAGCATGATATCACCAAGTTTGGGGCCATTGTACCTGAAAATATAAGGCCTTAAACTTACTATTACCAACAGGTGGCGCTATGACTTTTTCAGAATTTATGAGTGTGGATGTGTTCAGACTGGACCTGGTGTCCATCATGTGAAGTTTGGGGCAGATAGGATCTTGTTCAGCTGAGATATGAATCGTTAAATTTTCATGGCGAAACATCGAAATTGGTTTGGCCGCCACAGACACGCCCTTTGATGACAAGTCACCATTTTCACTGGGATGCATCATCAATGTGTTTAGGCTGTTGTCACTGCATTTGAAGTGAATATGATCAACCAGGTAACAATAGGGCATGAAAGTGTAAAAGATGTCTATTTCCTGAAACCACAAGGTGGCGCTATGACTGTCAATGAATATCCCTATGTGGATGACATCAGGACAGGACTGTCATCATACATGTAAAGTTTCAGGCAGATTGGAGCATGTTGAGAAGAATTAGACACCACTTCCTGTTTCATGGCGAAGGATCAGTTGTTTGAGGCTCCGCCATGGCCACACCTTTTGGCTTCTGGTTGAGTTTTTGATAACTTTTCATCAGAAAGGTCTGGTGCATGTACTGGCCAAATTTCAGTTCTCTCAGACTTATCCACTAGGAGCTATAAATTTTGACAAATGTACAGCAAATTCAAGATGGCCGACTTCCTGTTGGGTTTAGGGTGTGGCTGTGATTGACTTTTTGGTGTGTCCTGATGTGGTGCATATGCCCACCAAATATTGTAGCTGTAAATAAAACATTGTGGAAGTTGGCCTAATGACCACTTTTTCAATTTTGCAGGTGGCGCTATAGAGCCATTTTTCCACACATATGCGCAACTCCCATAAAATGTCAAATTTTTCACCAGTCCTGATGTGCACGCCAAATTTCACGCGTTTGGTTCATGATAAGGCCGCCAAAAAGGCAAGTCATTTCCCGAGGAGCGATTAAGTTTGAAAAATTTACAGCAAATTGAAGATGGCCGACTTCCTGTTGGGTTTAGGGCGTGGCTGTAATTGACTTTTTGGTGTGTCCAGATGTTCTGCATATGCCCACCAAATATTGTAGCTGTACATGAAACATTGTGGCAGTTGGCCTAATGACTACTTTTTCAAGTTTGCAGGTGGCGCTATAGAGCCATTTTGCCACGCACATGCGCAACTCCCATAAAATATCAAATTTTTCGCCAGTCCTGATGTGCATGCCAAATTTCACGCGTTTTGGAGTATGATAAGGCCGCCAAAAAGCCAATTTACTTTACGGGAGAAAAAAATAAATAAATAAAATAATAATAATAATAATAATAATAAACCCTAGGGTTTCAATAGGGTCCTTGGCACCGCTGATGCCTTGGACAGTCGGTGCCCTGGCACCGCCTGTCCTTCGCACCCTCGGTGCTCGGACCCTAATAATAATAATAATAAACCCTAGGGTTTCAATAGGGTCCTTGGACTGGTGCCTTGGACAGTCGGTGCCCTCGGACCCTAATAAACCCTAGGGTTTCAATAGGGTCCTTGGCACCGCTGGTGCCTTGGACAGTCGGTGCCCTGGCACCGCCTGTCCTTCGCACCCTCGGTGCTCGGACCCTAATAAACCGTAGGGTTTCAATAGGGTCCTACGGCACCGTTGGTGCCTTGGACAGCCGGTGCCCTTGCACCGCCTGTCCTCGGCACCTCGGTGCTCGGACCCTAATAATAATAATAAGAAACCGAGCAAATACAATAGGGTCTCGCCAGCTCCGCTGGCCAGCAGAGCTGGCCAGCTCTGACTGGCGAATTCAAGAACACAAAACACAGTGAGACTGCAACAATCTGTCTCGGGCTGTCTTGGGCTGTCTTGGGCTGACGGTTTAGGGCAGGCGACTGTGGGTGCCAGGTCATCTAACTCAGCACTCCATCATTCTCTTTGGTCAAGCAGCCCTTTCACAGCCTGGAGGTGTGTTTGGGGTCATTGTCTTGTTGAAAAACAAATGATGGTCCAACTAAACACAAACCAGATGGGATGGTATACTGCTGCACAATACTGTGGTAGCCATGCTGGTTCAGTGTGCCTTCAGTTTTGAATAAATCCCCAACAGTGTCACCAAAAATGCAACCCTACACCATCACACCTCCTCCTCCATGTTTCACGGTGGGAACCATGTATGTAGAGACCATCCGTTAACCTTTTCTGCATCTCAGAAAGATGGGTGGAACCAAAGATCTCAAATTTGGACTCATTTGGCCAAAGCGCACATCTCCACTGCTCTAATGTTCATTTCTTGTGTTTCTGCTTGAACAAATCTCTTCTGCTTGTTGCTTTCAAATAATAGTGGTTTCTTAGCAGCTATTTCACCACAAAGGCCAGTCTCCTCTGAACAGTTGATGTGTGTGCTACTAGAACTCTGTGTGGCATTTATGTTGGCTCTAATCTGAGAAGCTGGTAACTTGCCATTTCTGACGCTGGTGACTTGGATGAACTTATTCTCAGCAGCAGAGGTGACTCTTTCATTCATGGAGTGATCCTCATGTGAACCAGTTTTGTTGTTGCGCTTGATGGTTTTTGCAACAGTGCTTGGGGATACATTCAAAGTTTTTGCAATTTTCCAGACTGACTGACCTTCAGTTCTTTAAGTAGTGATGGATTGTCATTTCACTTTACTTAATTGATTGGTTCTTGCCATAAAGTGGATTCTAACAGTTGTCAAATAGGGCTATGTATCAACCTGTCATCTGCACAACACAACTGATGGTCACAACCCCATTAAGAAGGCAAGAAATTCCACAAATTAAACTTGACAAGGCACACCTGTGAAGTGAAAACCATTTCAGGTGACTACCTCATGAAGTTCATAATTATTTGTTTGCCACATAATTCCATATATCTTGCTTCATAGTTTTGATGTTCTCAGAATGTATCTACAATGTAGGAAGTAGTAAAAATAAAGAAAAAACATTGCATGAGAAGGTATATCTCAACTTTTGACAAGTAGTGCATATATCCAACTTTTCTGCTGTCCTTATTTCTTAAAGAAAAACAATTTATTTTTTCAATGAAGATAACATTAAATTAATCAGACATACAATTGAGGCATTGTTAATGTGGTAAAAGACTATCCCAGCTGGAAACTGCAGACTTTTAATGGAATAGCTACATGGGGTACAGAGGCCCATTTTCAGCAACCGTCAGTCCTGTGTTCTAATGGTACACTGTGTTAGCTAATCATGTTGAAAGGCTAATTGATGATTCTACAATTCTACAATTTCATTTAGCAGACGCTTTTGTCCAAAGTGACGTACAACACAAGCAAGAATTGAGACATAAGGAAAAACCTGTAGTAAGTGTAAAAATGCTTCGAGTGCGATTGGTCAAAGGTGTTGCCATCAAGTTGCAGAAGAATTGCCCCCCCCCCCCCCCCACACACACACACACACCACCTTTTTTTTTTTTTTTTTTTTTTTTTTTCTTGTTTGGTTTTTTTCAACTTTGTCAGCGCTAAATAGGTGCTGGGTTTTGGACCACCTGACTTATTCTACCCCTAAGGTGGAGTCGGATTAAGTGCCTAGGTGTTCTCTGAACAATTGAGTCTTCAATTGTCTCTTAAAAGTAGAAAGGGACTCAGTAGAACGCACAGAGTTTGGTAGTTTGTTCCACCATTTGGGAACAACAGAGGAGAAGAGTCTGGCTAGAGATTTCGAGCTGTGCTGGGCTGGAAGCACCAGGCGTCTCTCACATGCAGAGCGAAGTGGGCGTGAAGGGGAGTAGACCTGGATCAGGGAATCCAGGTAGGCTGGGGCCGTTCCTGTAAATGTTTTGTAAGTCAGGAGGAGAGTTTTGAATTTGTTTCTGGCTGCAACTGGAAGCCAGTGAAGAGAGATGAACAGGGGAGTGACATGAGCTCTTTTGGGCTGGTTGAAGACCAGACGTGCTGCTGCATTCTGGATCATCTGTAGAGGTTTGACTGTACATGCAGAGAGAACTGCCAGAAGAGAGTTGCAGTAGTCAATGCGTGACATCACAAGAGCCTGAACCAGAAGTTGTGTGGCCTGTTGGGTCAGGAAGGGTCTGATCTTCCTGATGTTGTAGAGGGCATAACGACAAGATCGAGAAACTGAGGCCACGTGAACCTTAAAGGTCTGGTCATCAGTCATGACACCCAGGTTTCTGGCTGAGTTTGTGGGCACAAGTAGGCTCAAGTGAAGTTGGACACTGATCTAAGGCTGAACAGATGGACAAGCTGGAAAGACCATGAGTTCAGTCTTAGACAGATTTAGCTGAAGGTGCCGTTCCTTCATCCATGTTGAGATATCAGCCAGACATGCTGATATCCGAGCTGAAACTGTTGTGTCGTCAGGTGGAAAAGAGAGGAAAAGCTGAGTGTCGTCAGCATAACAGTGGTAGGAGAAGCCATGGGAGCGGATCACTGCACCAAGTGAGGTGGTGTACAGAGAGAAGAGTAAGGGACCAAGCACTGACCCCTGAGGGACCCCAGTTGATAGGCCATGTGACCTTGACACCTCCCCTCACCATGACACTCTGAAGGATCTGCCTGTGAGGTAGGACTTGAACCACAACAGGACAGAGCCTGAGATGCCGAGCTCAGAGAGTGTGGCGAGGAGGATTTGATGGTGTCAAAGACAGCAGACAAGTCCAGCAGCAGTAGGACAGAGGACTGACCAGCAGCTCTCGCCAGCCGCAGAGATTCTGTGACTGATAGGAGTGCAGTCTCAGTGGAGTGGTCGCACCTGAAGCCTTTTTTTTTTTTTTCTTTTTTTTGTCTGCAAGTCCGCTCAAAAATGACACCAACCACTCATGGTGCCATTGCTTAAGCTTCATGTGCAATTTTTTTTTTCTTCTTTGTGACTGTGACCATCACCGGCCCTCAGGGCAAATTAACCTATCATGTTTATTTCAAGCTGTTTCCTACATTATGCCATTGAGGGCTGTGCACACCCAAGTGAAACATAAAACAAACACAGGACAGACAGAAAGGTGAGGCATAGACAGTGTTCTAAGAGAAAAGGTGCATTTTATTTGTTTGTACTCTTTAATTCACACCTTAAAACCATTTACAAATCTAAAACCTTTCACAAACACCTAATACGACAAAGTCCCAACTGGATCAATCATGAAGATGTCAGGAGGCCACAAGAAGGATAGATAGAGCAGAGTGAGATCCACAGACACTAACCCAGCAACCTCCATTGACTCAGCAACCGGAGGAACACACTCTATTGAGTTTTGGTAGGTGCCGGTGTGGTGGGTCTGGCATGCATGAAAACCTCCACCAAAAGGAGGGAGCTGTCCCCTCCAGCGCAAGGAGGTCCACCCAGCCCCCCCGCAGGAGCCACCAAGCGGAGACCCAGCCCAGGAGCCCGGAGCGACCCCCCCGACACAGCCAGAGCCCCAAGGCCCGCGCAGCAGGACGGGCCATAGCGGACCCCCACGGTGCCCCACCGGCCCACAGCCCCACTTCCCCCACGACCACCCGCCCCCCCATCCCCCCCGCAACCCGGCCCTCCCCGCCCCCAGACCCCAAACCCCCGCCCCCCACCGTCCCACCCCCCGCCCCCCACCCACGCCACCCCCCCTCCCCCACCATGCCGCCCACCCACAACCCCCCCAACACCGCCCCCCCCCACCAGGCCACCCCCCACCCCTCGCCCAGCCACCCCACCCCTCGCCCAGCCACCCCACCCCACCCCATCCAACCAGGCCACCGCAAGCGCCAAGGGAACCATGGGAGGCCAACGACACCACACAAAGCGGCCACCCCCATGAAGAGAACACGACAGGCAACCCAGCCCGACCGGGCGCCAGACCCAGACGACCGCCGGGCCGCCACCCACGACATTTTTAGTCGCAGATGGCGACCCGGCGGGTGCCCAAACCAGGCACCCGACCGAGCCGAACCGCCCACCATGCCCCCCCACAGAAGCAGCCACCCTGCAGGACGCCACCAGCCCCCCACGACTCCCGGCCCCCGAGGCGACCCGGCGCCCGCCCAAACCGAGCGCCGCCCGGGGAACAAGGCCAACCACGTCGAGCCACAGGGGACAGCACCTGGAAGATTAGCCAAGCATGCAGTAACACCAAGCTAGCCATTCATGCATATAGACAGAGGATCCTGGGGAGTTGTTGACTGTAAGTTGTCGTCGATACGGCCCGCTCGATCCTGCTGACAGCGACTGGGTTCCTAACTGAAGACAATCATTAGTTACACAATGCCAACATACATAAGCAGCAACATATATTGGGGTAATGTGGTGGTTCTCGCTAACAGGCAGAGTCAGGTTACCAGGTTTAAGTTAAGGGAGTTAACATACGGTGACCATGTTTGTATAAAATTTAACAACTGATTTTTATTTGAAGCAGAGATTTTCTCCATTGAAATGTGATTTATTAGGAGGTTCAACCAGAGATTAATGTTCAGAGATTGCTTATTTTTCCAGTTAACAAGGATTGTTTTTTTGGCAATGGCGAGGGCTACAAGTAAGGATTGAGATTGTTTGCGTGGTAGGTCCGTTGTTGTTAAGTCGCCGAGTAAACACAGACTTGGAGATAGAGGAATCCTGCAGTTTAAGATAGCGGAAAGTTTTTCTGAGACGTTGGTCCAGAAATTTTTTTACGGGGGTGCACAGCCATAGAGCATGAAAATAAGTATCAGCAGTGTTCTGGGAGCACTGGAGACAGATGTCGGAGTCGGAGAATCTCATTTTGTTCATCATATATTGAGTAATATGTGTTCTATGGAGGATTTTGTATTGGATGAGTTGTAAGTTTGTGTATTTTGTCATTTTAAATGCATTATCGCAGATTTGAGTCCAGAAGTCTGGTTCCGGAGATATAGATAGATCTAACTCCCATTTAGAGATAGGTAAATGTATTGTATCAGTGCTTAAGAGTAACTTATATATTTTAGAGAGGGTTTTAGTTGTTGTTGGAGAAAGCTTTATGATTGCTTCAGCTAATGCCGGCGGCCGGAGCGTGCTTTGAAGTGTTGGGATTCTTTTCTTAATAATATTTTTAACTTGAAGATAATGTAAAAAATTCCCGTTTTTTATTTTGTATTTTTGAAGCAAGTTTGTATATGACATGAACGTATTATCTGAAAAGAGGTGGTGGAGATGTGTGATACCATTCTGCTCCCAAACAGCTAAATGGAGCGGCTGATTGTTAACTTGAAAATCAGGGTTGTACCAAATGGGAGAAAACTTACAGGGCTCCAATTTAGAGTTTGCAATTTCTAATGCCTTCCACCAAGCGGTCAAGGTGGAGGAAATCATTGGGTTTTTAAAACAGTTATGTCGTTTGATGGATGTTGTAATAAAGAGTATGTCTGAAAGTTTGATGCTATTGCAATCCTTCTGTTCTAATTCTAACCAACAGTTGGCATCTACGGTAGGTTGTGTCCATAGAATAAGATATTGTAGCTGGTTAGCTAAATAATAATGCATAAAATTTGGTGCTTCTAGACCTCCTTCGGCTTTACTTTTCTGAAGAGTAGATAGACTGATTTTTGCTTTTTTATTATTCCAGTAAAATTTTGTGATAGCCGAGTCCAGCGACTGGAACCAGTTGGACGTTGGTTTGAATGGAATCATTGCAAAGAAGTAATTTATTTTTGGTAGGATTTTCATTTTGATAGTAGCTATTCGTCCCATAAGAGATATAGGGAGATTGTTCCAGCGCTGTAGGTCATTGGTGATGTTATCCAGTAATGGGGAAAAATTTAAGTGAGCTAATTCAGATAATTTAGGTGAAATTTTTATGCCTAAGTATTTTAAGTTGCCTGTAGGGAAAGGTTTGTGAGGGTCCTGGTCTGCAGGACTCCATGAATTTTCTGTGATCGGAAGTAATGTTGATTTTGTCCAATTTATGGAATAATCTGATAACTCTGAAAATTTAGTTATTAAATTAAATACTTCCCTTAATGAAGTAGCCGGTTCTTCTAAATAAAGTAATATATCATCTGCGTATAAATTAATTTTGTGTTCTGTTGCCCCAGAGCGGATTCCTTGGATCCTGACATCCTGGCGCACAGCTGTTGCCAACGGCTCAATGAATATCACAAATAACAAAGGAGAGAGTGGACAGCCCTGTCTGGTGCCTCTCTGTAAGGTGAAAGTCTTTGAGGCGATTCCATTAGTGGTGACAGTAGCTTTGGGAGAATCATATAGTGCTGATACCCAGTGAATAAATGACTCTCCAAAGCCAAGCTTATTTAAAACAGCAAAGAGGAAGGACCAGTTAACTTTGTCAAAGGCTTTTTCTGCATCCAACGATATGATAACTGCCTTTTTGTCCTGCCGCTGTGACATGTTAATCAAATTTAAGAGCCTTCTTACGTTGTTGGTAGAGTGTCGACCTTTAATAAAGCCGGTTTGATCATTATGAATAATTGTTGAAATTACTGTCTCTAGTCTAGATGCCAAGGCCTTTGCAATAATTTTAATGTCGGTGTTAATTAGTGATATCGGGCGATAACTTGATGGAAGGGTCGAGTCTTTATCTGGTTTTAATAAAAGTTTAATTGCTGCTGTGTTCATGTGAGGCCGTATGTGTCACGTATCTGAGTTGGTGGACCTGAGCAGAGAGCCACTCATCCAAGACCTGAGGAGATGCAGAATGATTTTATTGGAGGGGATGAATAATGGCGGATGGAGAAAGCCAGGGTGTAGGAGCGGGGGTTCGGGCAGGAGTGGGGGTCCAGGCACGAGTGGGGGGAATCCAGGCAGGAGTGGGGGTTCCAGGCAGGAGTAGGGGTTCCAGGCAGGAGTGGGGGTTCCAGGCAGGAGTGGGGGTTCCAGGCAGGAGTGGGGTTCCAGGCAGGAGTGGGGGTTCCAGGCAGGAGTGGGGTTCCCGGACAGCTGGCTGCGTGAAGGCAGGAGAAAAACAAGGTTAAAATAAGGCAGGAACTCAAACAGAAAATGTCAAAGGCTAGAGAGCAAACCGAACTGCATGGTTTCAGGTTCAATACTCTGGCAGGGAGTGGAAGGCTGAGCCGGTCTTTATTGCAGAGGTGAGTCGTTAGTGAATGATCGTCAGCTGTCCGGGAGCCGTGCAGGTAGTTGATTACCTGAGTGGAGTCAGCTGAGAAGCTAGACTCCACTCAGGCACCGAGCTGTAGGGGAAGAGACAGGGCAGAGGAGCGGACGGGAGACAACCAGGGCAGAGGAGCGGACGGGAGACAACCAGGGCAGAGGAGCGGACGGGAGACAACCAGGGCAGAGGAGCGGACGGGAGACAACCAGGGCAGAGGAGCGGACGGGAGACAACCAGACAGAGACAGGGCAGAGGAGAGGATGGGAGACAACCAGACAGACAGGACAGAGGAGCGGAACTGTGACAGTACCCCCCCCTCAACGGGCGCCTCCCGGCGCCCCATGGACCAAACCAAAGAGGGGCCCACTGGGGCAACCAGGGAGTAGACAGACACACAGACAAACACAGGGACCAGACAGAGCGGAAGGAACCAAAAGGACAGGAAGGGCAGAACGGGAGAGGGAGTGAAGGGAAGGACAGGACTGGACTGGAGTGAAGGGAAGGACAGGACTGGACTGGAGTGAAGGAAAGGACAGGACTGGACTGGAGTGAAGGAAAGGACAGGACTGGACTGGAGTGAAGGAAAGGACAGGACTGGACTGGAGTGAAGGAAAGGACAGGACTGGACTGGAGTGAAGGAAAGGACAGGACTGGACTGGAGTGAAGGAAAGGACAGGACTGGACTGGAGTGAAGGAAAGGGCCGGACTGAGCGGAGCTAGGGACAGGACTGGGCCGGGCCGGACTGAGCGGAGCTAGGGACAGGACTGGGCCGGGCCGGACTGAGCGGAGCTAGGGACAGGACTGGGCCGGGCCGGACTGAGCGGAGCTAGGGACAGGACTGGGCCGGGCCGGACTGAGAGCAGGACTGGACTGGACAGGACAGGACTGAACTGAGAGCAGGACTGGACTGAACTGAGAGCAGGACTGGACTGAACTGAGAGCAGGACTGGACTGAACTGAGAGCAGGACTGGACTGAACTGAGAGCAGGACTGGACTGAACTGAGAGCAGGACTGGACTGGACTGGACAGGGCTGAACTGAACTGAGAGCAGGACTGGACTGGACTGGACAGGGCTGAACTGAACTGAGAGCAGGACTGGACTGGACTGGACAGGGCTGAACTGAACTGAGAGCAGGACTGGACTGGACTGGACAGGGCTGAACTGGACTGGACTGGACTGGACAGGACTGAACTGGACAGGACTGAACTGAGAGCAGGACTGGACTGGACTGGACAGGACTGAACTGAACTGAGAGCAGGACTGGACTGGACTGGACAGGACTGAACTGAACTGAGAGCAGGACTGGACTGGACTGGACAGGACTGAACTGAACTGAGAGCAGGACTGAACTGAGAGCAGGACTGAACAGGACTGAACTGAACTGAGTGAAGGGAAGGGCAGTAGCTCTGGGGGTCGGCCCGAAGGCTCAACTGGCCGAGGATGGATAGGGCGGAGGGTCCGTTCCGGCGGGCGGACCGTCGGTCGGACTGGCTGGGGATGAGTGGGCCGGTGAGTCCGTTCCGGTAAGCGGAGAGTCCGTTCCGGCGGGCGGACCGTAGGTCGGACTGGCTGGGGATGAGTGGGCCTGAGGGTCCGTTCCGGTGGGCGGAGGATCCGTTCCGGCGGACGGACCGTGGGCCGGACTGGCCAGGGATGGGCAGGACGGAGAGTCCGTTCCGGTGGGCGGCCTGGGGGTCGGACTGGCCAGGGATGGGCAGGACGGAGAGTCCGTTCCGGTAGGTGGCCTGGGGGTCGGACTGGCCAGGGATGGGCAGGACGGAGAGTCCGTTCCGGTAGGTGGCCTGGGGGTCGGACTGGCCAGGGATGGGCAGGGCGGAGAGTCCGTTCCGGTGGGCGGCCTGGGGGTCGGACTGGACGTGGATGAGCAGGGCAGAGAGTCCGTTCCGGTGGGCGGCCTGGGGGTCGGACTGGACGTGGATGAGCAGGGCAGAGAGTCCGTTCCGGTGGGCGGCCCGGTCGAGGCTGGGCAAGCCGGAGGGTCCGTTTCGGGGAACGGCCCGAAGGCGGGACAGGTCGAGGCCGGACCGGCCTAGAAATCCACTTCGTGGACCGGACTGGTCGAGGCAGGGCAAGCCGGAGGACCCGTTCTTGGGGACGGCCTGAAGGCAGGACAGGCCGAGACCGGACCGGGCGGAGGGCCCGCTTCAGAGGGTGGCCTGGCGGCCGGACGGGCCAGGACTTGACAGACAGGGTGGATCGTTCAGGGGGACGGCCCGGGGGCCGGACAGGGCAGAGGGACCGCTCCGGCGGGCGGCCCGGGGGCCGGACAAACAACTGGGTTGGAGGTGGGTCCTCCGGGGGCGGAGCCGGGTCCGGTGGGCCC
Organism: Acanthochromis polyacanthus; assembly: GCF_021347895.1. Taxonomy (NCBI): domain Eukaryota; kingdom Metazoa; phylum Chordata; class Actinopteri; family Pomacentridae; genus Acanthochromis; species Acanthochromis polyacanthus. The sequence continues at coordinate 14,034,663 of NC_067123.1, forward strand.
TCCGGGGGCGGAGCCGGGTCCGGTGGGCCCTCCGGGGGCGGAGCCGGGTCCGGTGGGCCCTCCGGGGGCGGAGCCGGGTCCGGTGGGCCCTCCGGGGGCGGAGCCGGGTCCGGTGGGCCCTCCGGGGGCGGAACAGGATGGGAAGCGCAAGGCCTCTTCATGGACTTGGGGGAGACCCCAGGCCCCTCCAAAACCGCCGAGGCTCCAGGGAGCGGAGGCGGGGCGTTGACGGCCTCCTCAGGGAGCGGAGGCGGGGCGTCGACGGCCTCCTCAGGGAGCGGAGGCGGCGCAGGATCCAGGGGCCCCTCCGGGGGCGGCGCAGAAGGGAAGGCGCAGAGCCTCCTAAGGGGCTCAGGGAAGGCTTTATGGCCTTCTAAGGCCGCTGAGGTCGCGGGGACTGGAGGCGGAGCGTCGTCGACCTCCGCGGGGACTGGAGGCGGAGCGTCGTCGACCTCCGCGGGGACTGGAGGCGGAGCAGCGTGGAACTCCGCGGGGACTGGAGGCGGAGCAGCGTGGAACTCCGCGGGGACTGGAGGCGGAGCCGGGAACTCCTCGGGGACTGGAGGCGGAGCCGGGAACTCCTCCGGGGCCGGAGCGGAAGCCGGGGGGTCATGGTGCCTCCTGGCTTTGCGTCTTTGACGGCCAGGCCGCTTGACAGGTGGTTCCATGGGCGGCAGAGAGCCAGGGCCCGGTTGGCTGCTAGGGGAGTCAGCAGGCGGGTCACTCAGAGGAGCACTCAAGAATTCCTGCATGTAAGCAGGTAAGTGGTCGGCTAATCCGGGTCGCTGGCCTGCTAGTTTCCGGCCCAGGATTATGCTTGAGTCTTGGGGGTCTTCCCTCCACTTTTCCCACAACTCGTATAGCACGTTGAAAAAAATGCTGTGCTCCTCGCAGGAGGAGAAGAAGTCTATGGGCGTGTCTTGGGTTAGGGACTGGGTGTCGGCAGGGTCCGGGGCTGGTGGCACAGGTGGAAGGGAAAATGGTTCGGGCTGGGCTGGAGACGAGCAAACTTGGTTGAGCAGGGTGACGAAGTGGTTTAATTGTGCCTTTGTGGCGGCAACATCCTGTAAGGTTTGGCTGTATTGAAGTATCCGGGTCGGGTCGGGGGCTTCCTGGGAGATCTGGCTGGCTAAGACGGCGAGTTGGGAGCACATCTTCTGATAACCGGTTGTAAGCAGACGGAAGGTTTGGTGAAGTTGCCTGATGTCGAATGGCGTGGGCCGGTCCGGCCTTGGCGGTGAGTTCTCCGGGTCCATGTTTGGCCAGAGTATTCTGTCACATATCTGAGTTGGTGGACCCGAGCAGAGAGCCACTCATCCAAGACCTGAGGAGATGCAGAATGATTTTATTGGAGGGGATGAATAATGGCGGATGGAGAAAGCCAGGGTGTAGGAGCGGGGGTTCTGGGCAGGAGTGGGGGTCCAGGCAAGAGTGGGGGGGTCCAGGCAGGAGTGGGGAATCCAGGCAGGAATGGGGAATCCAGGCAAGAGTGGGGAATCCAGGCAAGAGTGGGGAATCCAGGCAAGAGTGGGGAATCCAGGCAAGAGTGGGGAATCCAGGCAGGAGTGGGGAATCCAGGCAGGAGTGGGGAATCCAGGCAGGAGTGGGGAATCCAGGCAGGAGTGGGGAATCCAGGCAGGAGTAGGGGTTCCAGGCAGGAGTAGGGGTTCCAGGCAGGAGTAGGGGTTCCAGGCAGGAGTAGGGGTTCCAGGCAGGAGTGGGGGTTCCAGGCAAGAGTGGGGGACCAGGCAAGAGTGGGGGACCAGGCAGGAGTGGGGTTCCCGGACAGCTGGCTGCGTGAAGGCAGGAGAAAAACAAGGTTAAAATAAGGCAGGAACTCAAACAGAAAATGTCAAAGGCTAGAGAGCAAACCGAACTGCATGGTTTCAGGTTCAATACTCTGGCAGGGAGTGGAAGGCTGAGCCGGTCTTTATTGCAGAGGTGAGTCGTTAGTGAATGATCGTCAGCTGTCCGGGAGCCGTGCAGGTAGTTGATTACCTGAGTGGAGTCAGCTGAGAAGCTAGACTCCACTCAGGCACCGAGCTGTAGGGGAAGAGACAGGGCAGAGGAGCGGATGGGAGACAACCAGGGCAGAGGAGCGGACGGGAGACAACCAGGGCAGAGGAGCGGACGGGAGACAACCAGACAGAGACAGGGCAGAGGAGAGGATGGGAGACAACCAGACAGACAGACAGGACAGAGGAGCGGAACTGTGACAGTATGTGACCACTGGTTTTAATTTCTGTTACTAATCTAAAAAACAGTGGAGCCAGCGCTGACCAGAAGTGCTTCAGAAATTCGGCCGGAAAACCGTCTGGACCTGGTGCCTTACCATTAGGCATACTGTCTCGAGCACTGGACAGCTCATTTATGGACAATGGAGCATCTAGGATATTTTTATGTTCAGTAGATAACTGAGACATATTTAAACTACTGAGAAATGCCTCAATATGCTCAGGGTTGGGTTTGTTATTTTCTGAATACAGATTCGAATAATAATTGTAGAAAATATGATTAATTTCTTCTGGCGATTGCGTATGCTCACCAGTTGTCCCTTTTATCGCTGTTATGAGAGATTTTTCCCGATTGCGTTGGAGTTGGTTTGCAAGAAATTTACCTGATTTGTTATTATGCTCAAAGTTGTTGTATCGCAATTGTTGTATTATGAACTCAGTCCTTTTGGATAACATCTCATCTAGCTGTATTTTTGTATTTTGTAATTCAGTCCATATTTGATTATTTGAGTTTGTTGTATATTCATCAGTTAGTTGTTTAATTTTATCTTCCAGATCTTTTTCTAATTTTTGATCTTGTTTCTTTTTATACGATGAATATGATATAATTTTACCTCTCAGTACTGCTTTCCCTGCTTCCCAGAGTAAAGATGGAGATGAGTTTGGGGAGTCATTCATTTCCAGATAGTCTGCCCACTCTCTCCTTATGATCTTATCGAACTCTTCATCTTTTAACAGTGAGATGTTAAAACGCCATGTCGGAGGTGGTTTAAAGGTGAGGTCAGTTTGTAAGGAGAGGGAGACTGGTGCATGGTCACTGATAATAATGGGGTGTATTCTTGTAGAAGTTTTCTCAGTAATAGAATTATTTGTAAGAAAAAAATCAATTCTTGAAAATGATCGATGCACCGAGGAATGGAAGGTGAATTCCTTCTTTGTTGGATTTTTTAGTCTCCAGCTGTCGCCAAGGCCAAAATCATCCATATATTCCTCTATTACTTTAGCAGATTGAGATTGCCTTGTACGTGTTGTGTTATTGGAGCGATCTACTGATGGATTTAGGACTGTGTTGAAGTCTCCTCCAATGATAACAGTTGAATTTGCTGTTAAGTCAGATAGTTGAGAGAAAAATGAATGAAAAAAGGCCGGATCATCATTATTAGGGGCGTACAAATTTCCAATCGTATATTCTTTATTGAATATAGTTGCCTGGATAATAATGTATCTGCCTTCTGAGTCAACTATTATGTCATTTAAAGTAAAAAGTAGTCTCTTATGAATAAGTATAGAGACTCCTCTTTGTCTACTGTTATAAGAGGCAGAATAAACCTGATTGAAATTCATGCCAGTAAGTAATTTTTCTTCAGATTTTTGTAGATGGGTTTCTTGTAGGAGACAAATGTCTGCTTTTAATTTTGAAAAATGGTCTAAGATTTTTATTCTTTTTGCCTGTGAGCGAGTGCCACACACATTCTCGGAGACCAGAGTTAGTTTATGCATATAGACTGTTTAAATTCAGCCTTGGATGTATAGCTATGTGAGCAGCTTACTAATATTGGCATGTTATGAAATAAACTCAGTCTACTGATAACGTTGGATGAGTGTATAGCAGGGTTTAAATCTATGATGGGTGTGGATAACAAGACTGTAAAACATGTCAAACGTGAGCACAAAAAAACAAAGAACACTGGTGCCTCGACATATATAACACACAAAAGATTTACATAGGGAGTTTGTGTGGGGGGAGAGGGGAGGTGTGAGTTTAGGTGGTTAGGGGAAGCAGAGGGAGGGGAGGTAGACAAAAAGGTGAACAGAAGGGGGTCAAACATAAAACAGTAAGCCATTATTATAAGTAGCCAAAGTGAGATTAAATACATATACATATATACATACCTTCATATATATATATATATATATACATATATATATATATATATATATATACATACACACAATATATACATTATTTTATAGTAAATAAACAAAGCTCTTTCGTTTCACCATACTGATCAGAACAGCCAGGGAGTGGTATTGGGGTCCCGGTACAGTTGGCCGTCGATATAAAGTTTATCTACAACCAAAGTAGACCGTTTACCCTTCTGCCTGTTCTGCTTCAGTATGGGAAACAATACCTTCCGCCTCTCGTTGATCTCTCTCGGGAATTGATCGTTCATTCCGAAAGAGGTCCCTTTAAGCTCCCGTCCTTTACTTTTAACTAATTCTTTCTGCTTAAAATGTTCGAATTTAGCGATAATAGGACGGGATTTATTGCCTCTACGGGCTCCAAGTCTGTGAACGCGGTGAAAGGAAATATTATTCACCGTTTCCTGGGGAATTTTTAAAGCCGTTGTCATAAATTTCTTAATTTCTGTCTCCGGATTATCTGTGGTGCTTTCAGAGATTCCTGAAAATATTAAATTGTCCCGCATACTACGGGATTGGACATCCAGTACAGTTTCTTTAAGCGCTTTATTCTCCCTTTTAATCGTTTCCAGCTCGGTTGTAACTGCGGAAAAGTTAGAACGTAGTTCCGCGTTGTCCAGTTGAAGCTCACTTACCTGTTGATAGGCGTTCTCCAAACTTACCTTCAGGTCTCGAATTTCGTCGCGGAGGACGCTGAGAACATCTAACTTTTTATTTATGGACTCCAGGACATCAACCAGGACGTCCGTTGTAGCTAGGTCGTCAGTATCAGTCGAGGAAAAGTTTTTCCTCTTTTTAGACGGATTGTCACGGTTCGGGTCTTCCATGACGCAGTTGTAAAAATATCCGTCGATAAATCGCTCGAGGTCCTCCACAGTGGGTGGTGCTCCAAATCCGCAGTTCGAGTAAGGAAATATCAATAATTAAATGCAAGTAATGCGGTGATTAAATTTAATTTTGTTTCGAGAAAGAGCTAAGACTAGTGAATTCTATTTCAGCAGCAGGGCGCCGCCATGTTGTATTCCGAAATCTCACTGGCAGTCTCGCGAGAGTCACAGCATAGCCTAGCTGAAAAGCACCTGAAGCCTGACTGAAAAGGGTCAAGTGGGTTGTTGTTCCGCAGATGTTCAGAGACCTGGTTAAATACTAAGCGCTCCAGTATTTTCGACAAGAATGGTAGAAGTGAGACTGGCCTGTAGTTTTCAACCTGGGCTGGGTTGAGATGAGGCTTTTCAAGCAGTGGGGTGACGCGGGCTTGTTTAAAAGTAGCAGGAAAAATGCCAGTTTCCAAGGAGGAGTTGACAATGTGCGTGCCTGCAGGTTTGATTGTGGGCAAGATGGTCTGCAGGATGCTGGTGGATATTGGATCAAGAGGGCATGTTGTAGGTTTTGAGCTTAGAAGAAGTCTGGAAACCTCATCCTCGCTCAGAGGAGCAAAAGAGCAGAGTGAAGGAGCAGTAGTGGATTTGAGCTGACTGGCCTGGTCAGGCTCAGAGAACTGGTTGCTGATTGCAGCCACCTTTTCAGTGAAAAAGGAGGCAAACATGTCTGGAGTCAGCTCAGTGGATGGCTGAGCAGCTGGAGGAGAAAGCAAGGAGCTGAACGCCAGAAACAGTTTTCTGGAATCAGAAGTGACAACTTCTGATGAGAAAACCCTTGTGCAATTTTGTTAGCACATGAATAAAGTGTGAGTTTTCATGGAAAACATTAAATTGCCTGGGGGACCCCACTCTTCTGAACAATCGTGTACTTCACCTTAAAGCTGCTGTCCGTCTCCCAAAACACTGTTGGTCCCACCCTCCCTCCCTCTGATTTCGCCCCTTTATTTGTGCACGCGCGCAGTACATGAGAGGAGTGCCCGGAGTGCTGCAGCATCTTGCCTGTTTTGCTGTTTTCCACTCCTCTACATTTAGTACATTTAGTAAATAATAAAGGAATTACGTTAGAATGCTGTATTGAGTCTAACTTGTCCTGATACCAAAATAACATGAATCTGCTAGGACGAACGAGTAAAGTTTCAATATGTGATTACACTCGTGTATCCCTCTCGATGATGTTGTTTATCAAACTTAGTGCATTTACGCGTGTATATGTGTTACATTGTTTATTTATTTCTATCTAGAGTTCAGAATTGCATGACTCCTCTGACGAAGAGTATGTCCCAGACGTCCCAACATCTTCCTCCAGAGGTCGGGCATCTACACGAAGCCGTCAGGCGGGCTATGGAGGCCGTGGTCGGGGAGCGACGCGAGCACCCCGAGCCAAAAAACGTCCTGCAGTCTCTTGGCCTGACAAGCCGTGGGATTGATAACTTTTCTGGAAGTTGCTGAGCCCTGATGCTCTCTCCTCCACAAGCAAAACAAATGTGCGCGCGGTTGCGTAGTGCGTAGCTCGCCCACCTCTGCATGGGCTTGCTTGCTGTGCGCGTAACCGTTGATTGACAGCATGACAAAGCTGAAGCTCGAACTTGATTGGTCGGCAGCGACCGGCGCTTTTTGGAATAACATGGAGGTCTATGAGAGGAAGGCGGAGCTCAGGAATAAATTTTCATATCGCGTTATACTAACATTATATTATAGTATCGATCTAGACTAACACATTTAAGCTTTGTTAAAAAATGATACATAAATTGAAAACAAACGGAAACTCTGGACAGCAGCTTTAAACAACAAAAATGTTTGTTTGATATATATTTATCTGTACATTTTTCATCTGTGTACTATGTTCACAGATTACTGAAAAGTCAAAGTCCAATTATAGTTATTATATCCAACATTTTAAGACTTTTGTAAACTTTCAGTGTCTTGAAAAATGGTCTATTATGGGATGGCTACACTGTTTGCTGGTTCCAGGACATTAGCTCTGATGCTAACAGCAACGTGTTTTACATTGTGGTGATACCGTCGACTTGAAGTGCTGCGGTGATATCAAAACTTATTGTTGCACAATTTGCACACAACCACGCTTTTATTCAAGCTGCCATTAGGAAGTTTTTGGAAGAAAACTTTCCGCCCAACAAGCTCAATGTAGTCTTCATCTTCCTTCACTGTTCGCCAAACTTTCTAATGCGCTGATCATAGACTGTATGGCGCTGCTACACTCAGTACTTATTGTGTATCTTCTTTGTGCCTGGCAAACTTTAGCTGCATTACTGCCACCCCATTACCTACTGGGCTGGAGTGTGCATCAGTGCTACTTCCAGGCATGGAAGTACTGCAGTCTGAATTTTTTTTGTTTATTTTCCATTGTGTCATTGATTCTGAATCTGTAAAATTTGTGTGTATATGACGTTAAAGCATTCCAAGATCAGAAATGAAATGCCAAGAACCCACTGCTGTATGGTCTGATACATAGACGCAAGTGTTTTTATGGATCTCATATACCACCTTGAGTCTGCCAAGCTGGCGGCAGTTAATCAGTGATATTCTTGGGCTTCTGGGAAATTCCATGAACAATTTAAACAAAATTAATACAAAAACTCTTTTTTATATTGTTTTTTTTAATAGCTATCTTTTTAAAATCAGATAAACTGCATGAGCACCTACGAGCAAGAATATGTGATTAAAACTCTTCATGAAAGTTTCAGATTCACTTCATCTCTCTGTAAGATATTTATTTAATGCAAGAAGTCATGTGCTTATTTTATTTGTCTATAGTCAAATCAGCCATAGCGTGAAAGAGTAAATCAATATCTGTGAACAGCAGCTGCCCTTTGTTTGACAGATAGCACAAGGAGAGGCAGCAGCTCTGCCCATGATGCTGAAGAACTGCTCTGTTGGATTGTCCCCATCTGGACAATTTAAAGTCCCAAGATGCAGTGCTTTCCCAAGGGCCTTGTTGTGTACCACAGCAGTACTGAGAAAGAGAGAGAGAGAGAGAGAGAAACCATGCTCATGAATATGGAGTCTTTCATTGGCAAACTCAAATGAATTCCATTATCAGCAGAGATGGAGGAGGATTTACATTTTCTGACCTCAGGGTACAAACCACAATTCATTATTGCTGAAGCAGACTGCTGTCAATTCAATAACCAGACACAAACCCATGTATAAATAGCTGCTGCAATTAACAACCTCCTTTCAGCTTTCTTGGAAAGCCCTTGGTGAATAGAAAATTCTGAGCGGTATTGTAAACAGAGATCAAAGGTCGAGGACATAAAAAATCTTCTACCATTGCTGGAGAGATGCTCACCACTGTAGCTTACTCAAAAAATGCAGTTCAGTGGCTGGAAAAAGCTATCCAACACAAAAGACAAAGACAAAATAAACATTCATACAATGACATTTTCTTTTCATGACCACTGTCTTTGGGACAATGAATGATATAATTATGAGGATAAATAGTGATCACTAAATTATCACAGTAATTTCTTTTTAAAATTCTAATAAAAAATATTTTAAATGGTAATTGATCAGTAAACAGGCAGGATGTGCCATATAAATAATGTGAGTCTTTGTTTTCATTCATTCATGTCAAATGTTTAAAGTAATTTAATACGGTCACGTGATTTGCTGAAGAAAACAAATTTATATATACAAGTTTCTAAACCATGCATCTAAAAAAGTCAACACCAAAAACAAAGGAGAAAAAAAATGGAAAATTTGCTAAAAACTGAAGAAAAAAAAACAAAGGAGGACAAGAACTAAAAAACAAAGAAATTATCTATCAGGATGCATGTAACTGAATGGGAGTAATGCAAATTAGCAGGAAAAACAACAAAACTTTAACTACAATTCTATGACACAGGAAGATGAGCAGTTTGAGTATGTTTATTTTTTTAAAATCACATTTCAAAATACAATTTCAACTGGACAAAATAGGTGATTATATGACTAGACCAGGTATTAACTTGAAGGCAGCTTGAAGCAATGCAATGTTTTTTGTTTCTTTTTTTTGGGTTCATTTTCACTCGGCTATATGCGAAAGTCTGGGGGTTTTTTTGCTTTTTTTTTTGTTTTTGTTTTTTACCATGTTTTAGTTATCGAAACACCAACAAAGGGCGGACCTTTATGATCATGAGATTGAACAATGTTGTTGCATTCTTGAGTTCAAGTGTACAGTGGGTATGGAAAGTATTCAGACCCCTTGAATTTTTTCACTCTCTGTGTCATTGCAGCCATTTGCCAAAATCAAAAAAGTTAATTTTATTTCTCATTAATGTACACTCAGCACCCCATCTTGACAGATAAAAACAGAAATGTAGAAATTTTTGCAAATATATTAAAAAAGAAAAACTGAAATATCACATGGTCAGAAGTATTCAGACCCTGTGCTCAGTATTGAGTAGAAGCACACTTTTCAGCTAGTACAGCCATGAGTCTTCTTGGGAATGACACAAGTTTTTCACACCTGGATTTGGGGATCCTCTGCCATTCTTCCTTGCAGATCCTCTCCAGTTCTGTCAGGTTGGATGGTGAACGTTGGTGGACAGCCATTTTGATGTCTCTCCAGAGATGCTCAATTGGGTTTAGGTCAGGGCTCTGGCTGGGCCAGTCAAGAACGGTCACAGAGTTGTTCTGAAGCCACTCCTTTGTTATTTCAGCTGTGTGCTTAGGGTCATTGTCCTGTTGAAAGGTGAACCTTCGGCCCAGTCTGAGGTCCTGAGCACTCTGGAAGAGGTTTTCCTCCAGCACATCTCTGTACTTGGCCACATTCATCCTTCCTTCAATTGCAACCAGTCGTCCTGTCCCTGCAGCTGAAAAATACCCCCACAACATGATACTCACACCACCATGTTTCACTGTAGGGATTGTATTGGGCAGGTGATGAGCAGTGCCTGGTTTTCTCCACACATACCGCTTAGAAGTAACACCAAAAAGTTCAATCTTGGTCTCATCAGACCAGAAAATCTTGTTTCTCATAGTCTGGGAGTCCTTCATGTGTTTGTTGGCAAACTCTATGCGGGCTTTTACGTGTCTTGCACTGAGGAGAGGCTTCCGTCGGGCCACCCTGCCATAAAGCCTCGACTGGTGGAGGGCTGCAGTGACAGTTGACTTTGTGGAACTTTCTCCTATCTCCCGACTGCATCTCTGGAGCTCAGCCACAGTGATCTTTGGGTTCTTCTTTACCTCTCTCACCAAGGCTCTTCTCCCACCATTGCTCAGTTTGGCTGGATGACCAGGTCTAGGAAGAGTTGTGGTCGTCCCAAACTTCTTCCATTTGAGGATTATGGAGGCCACTGTGCTCTTAGGAACCTTGAGTTCTACAGAAATTCTTTTGTAACCTTGGCCAGATCTGTGCCTTGCCACAGTTCTGTCTCTGAGCTCCTTGGGCAGTTCCTTCCACCTCATGATTGTCATTTGCTCTGACATGCACTGTGAGCTGTAAGGTCTTATATCGACAGGTGTGTGCCTTTTCTAATCAAGTCCAATCAGTTTAATTAAACACAGCTGGACTCCAATAAAGAAGCAGAACCATCTTGAGGAGGATCAGAATAAATGGACAGCATGTGAGTTAAATATGAATGTCGCTGCAAAGGGTCTAAATACTTATGACCATGTGATATTTCAGTTTTTCTTTTTTAATTTCTGTCAAGATGTGGTGCTGAGTGTACATTAATGAGAAATAAAATGAACTTTTTTGATTTTGGTAAATGGCTGCAATGACACAGAGAGTGAAAAAATTTCAAGGGGTCTGAATACTTTCCGTACCCACTGTAGCACTGAACGGGTGTCTTTTGCAGCATATATAATTTATTTATTTGCAGGATAACATGACCACACCATATGGAGTCCAGCCCCACTAATAAGTATCAATGCAGTAAACTTAATTCATTCCTGTGATGCTTTCATGTCATGCTGAAGGTTTTTGCCAAAAAGAATCATTCTTTCGACTGAAAGATTCTACTTTCTATATTCTGATATTTACACAGATGGGCTTTTACACGGTAGGGAGGCTGTGCTTTCTAGATTTGCACATCTTCAGGCCATGTATGCCTATTTAGTGAATGTGTTTATAAATATGATTTTCCTCTGCCTTTCTCTTTTCTACACACATATCAAACCGCATTCTATGGAACTGTACATAATGACACTATCGATGTATGTAAGCTCACAACAGATGATAAATTAACAATTAGTAAATTCGTAAATTGAAATTACTTCAGTAGTTTTAGAAATTTTATTTTGCATGCATTTCAGTTAAAGCCGTAATGTGTAATATAATGAAAACATTTTTTTGTGGTGATCAAGACAAATACGTGATATTTCAATGTTTATTTTTTACCCTGTGTGAAATGTAATGATTGATTTGGAAAACCTAAGCGATGCAGGGTCTGTCACAGAAAATGAATCCAAATATCTATGACCTTTGTACCAGAACAGTCAATAGTCTTTATGACTGCAAATCACTAACAGAGTGATCCAAATAAACCTACTTCTCCTTGTTGAAAATTGATGATTGGACATTTTCTTGTTACAGTTTTAATCTATAAAGCCATTTATGTTTGGAGCTAATGTACTGCCTCAGCCTGACTTGTCCTGTGGCCCTGTCTGTCTTTAGTTACAGTTGGAAAACCACAGAGTGGACAGAGTGCAGGGTGGATGTGCTGCTGAGCCAGCAGGACCGTCGGCGTGGAAACCAGACAGGTTTGTGCGGAGGCGGGACTCAGACTCGGGAGGTCTACTGTGTGCAGTCCCCTGCTGATACACCACCCACCCTCAACTTGCTCAGGAGCAAAGAAGGTTAAGTTCCCAGAATCCCATTTTTCTATTGTCTCTGTCGTTCTCTTGCCTTGATTTTATCCGTTGCATATGTGCTTTTTCAGCATTCATCACATTCAATGTTTTTTTTATGATATTTGTTATATAGCTTAATACAGTCTTGGGCTAGTAATGTTTCTTGTTACACTAGACTTTTGTGAAATTTACCTAAAAGCATTACCAGCACTGGTTTAGCTTCTCTGATTGTACCTGAAAATCACATAGGCAATCAAATGGTGACTGACTGAAAACTAAGAGCATGAGTCTTGGTTGTTGCGAAATCAATTTGTGGTTTTAATGGAAAGAATGAGTAGACAGCATCAAGTCTGGTGAAGAGATTGCATCTCTGCTTTTTAATAAAACAAATGTCGGTCAGTATAGCCTTCTTTAACCCTTGCCTCAGGTTAAATCAGGACCAGCTCTCCGTTTAAAGGGTTAGATTCTATCTGCCTATTAGTATTCCACCTAACAGGTTTCAGCAGAATAATTAAGCTGGTGTCGAGGAATACTCACCTGGGTCCTAACTGTCTTCTTCCAAACGTCTTACCCCTCTTACTCCAATAAATACTCTCTCACTAAGCAGCCCTCCTAAGTAGTAGAATTGATTTATTGACCACGTTTGTTAACGACAGCTTTCCTCTTAAAACTGTGGCACTTGTTGATATTCCTAGGTTCGTTTTAGAGGTTTGGAAAACTAATCTCAGGGGTAATGTTTAAATAACTAGTTGGATTAAAGTAACCTTTAATAACCATTAGATTTAATGCACACAGTCAACTTAACTTTTTACCACTATGCAGAATAGGTGAATCATAATCATTTCATTAGACTTCTCTTTAAATGCAATATGGCGTTTTATTAAGCAATTATTAGCAGGGGCACAGCATTAATTCATGATTAAACAATTTAATTATTTCTGATTATTTCAACCTAAACTAAACTAAGTTGAGCGTACCTAAGAATCTTCTCTAATTAGTAAATTTAGGAGAGAGAGGACGGACAGCCAGGCCTTAGCTGCCACGCCCGGTCTTGACCTGCATCTAGTTGAACTCCTCCGTGGACCAGCAGACTCGGTACGAAGTCTCCTTTGTGGGCAGAGGGTGTTCTTCATAGGCAGAGGGAGTGGAGAGGTCCCGAAAGCCAATCGTTGGTCTGGCAGTTATCTTTTGTAGCAGCTGGAACACAAGTGCGGGCGTCTCAGCTGTCTTCTCAGTTGGGTGGTGGTGGTGGAAAGCCCCCGTCTCACCAGGCTGTGGTGGGTCACTGGGTTCTCCAGCCCCTGGAGTGGAGCAGCCCTCTGCTGCTGCCTCCTGTGCCTCTCTGGATGCCATGGGTGCTTGCCTCTCTTCATCTCTTTGGATAACTGCAGACCTCTCAGGACTCTCCGTCTGGCAGAGTGTGGTCTTCGCTTGTTGAACAAAGTCAGAAAAAGACTTTGCCTCCAACGATGTTCTCAGCGATCTCTGGAGCCTAAGTCCTGCGTTGTCTTCCCGTCTCTAGGGCAATAGATGCGGTGAAGATTCTTCAGAACTCTGGCAATGCTCTCTGGCAGCTCCGGCAAGCAGCATCTCTTGCAGCTCCGGCGAGCAGTATCTCTCCCCTCCGGGGGAGAACTCCGAATTCAGTGTCTCTGACTCTGGGTTTTATACCCTAGCTCGACTTCAGCTTAGCACATACACATTTCTACACACAATTCTAACTAGTAGGTACGCCCAGGTGATTAATTCATAGGTTTAAGACACAACCTTCTTCCTATTACACATACATCATTCTTTCAATCTTTTCTGTTAACACATCCACTTGTTACACACACTTCAGTTGTCATGACAATGTAGGCCTGAGCCCATCCTGTCATCCTGTGGAAACTCCAAGTTCCTTATTTCTGAGGAGACTTCTGCTTTTCCCATCCTGTGTAAACTCAGAACTGTCACTTAATATCACAGCTTAAAGACACAATCAGTTACATTGAATCACTTTTTAAATCATTCTTCTTAGCATGATCAAATAACTCATTTTAAATCATTCTCTTCTATAGCAATCATCATTTTCAGAATATATATCAGCCTATTAAAATCATTCTTGCATCAAGCATAAGCATAATCATGTGGTTAACTTATAATGTTTCTCATTTTAACTTTTCATTGGTTTGCTTAAAGCTTTTATTTAGGTGGTGGTTGCTCCTGGGATCTCAAATAACTAGGCCCCACTTGACACAAAACATATTGTTACTAATAATGTATGGAGCCATTTTAACACATTTCACACCATAAAAAAATGTTTAGAAACAACATATTCAGCATTCAACGTGTATAGGCTTCTGCATACCTTGATAAATGTAATTATGTGGGACTTCTGCTCAGCCCTCTCTTTGCCAGAGAAAAGAGTCCCAAATGGTGAAGCTTTGGCTGTGAATCGATACCATCTGTATGCAATTTCCTTGGTCACTAGGTTCATGTGTTCAACTACCAAAGTTACTCTGTCTTTTTGACAGGAAAATTGTGAGTTATACTGTTGTGCCTGCAATGCACATGTCCCACACTATCTGTTAATCAACACAGATATACTACTGGCCACCATGGCAATGTTTTATTTTCGACATTTTTGCTTAGTTGCTGGCCAAATATACTGTGTACTTTAATTAATACAGATGCTGTTGATTTGAACGTGAAGGATATTATAACACCAACCACTTCAAATTTTATCACATCAGAGCTTCAGGTTACATTGTGTAAGTGTTTACTTTGCTATTTTTTGGAAAGGTTTATCTTAAAAGAAGCAAATTCAGTCAGCAATAGGTCCAATTTGTAAGTCAAAGTGAACAATTGATAAGAGACACTTAGGAGGATTTGAAATCCATTGAGTTTTTGTTTCCCTATTACCTGGACACAGTAGGACGCAAACAAAAATACATTACAATTTTTAAGAACCGAATATTAAAGAGTAAATAAAAGACATAACTAGGGGTCAATGACACACTTTTTTACTGTTCTGAATCTGTTCTATAAATTCTCAATGACAACTCTACCAAGTGTGATGCAACTGAAAAGAAGCACAACAATAGTATATCTATGTTAGTCATATTAGTATTAGCATCATCACTAAATGCACCACTCCCATAAACCTTTGAGCATCTTAAGAACACATACAACTGGGGCATGGTGCTGGTACTCCTGTATTTAAAGTGATGATGTGGTTATGAACATATTTTTCTTTATAAATCAGTTGTAAGCCTTTTAAAGAATAATTTCTACTCTGCATTATTGTGAACAGTCTCTCAGGCTGCTGTTTATCTTCCTTCAGTATTGTTTGTTTTGACTTGTAAGCATTTTAATTAATCAGAAAGTCTACTACCTTGACCTACTTAATTAATTTACTACATTAATAGGGACTTTATTGGTGGAATTTTGATCTTGGATTAATGTCTACTTTCATTCATATTTATTTAAGTATTTTTTTACTTAGTAAACTCTGACTTATAATCAGTTTATTAAATGGTAAATTAGTTATTTTATTTTAAGAACTATGTTGTATGAATCTTCAGATATATGATTTTTAGAAGGGACAGTGTAGATTATACCAGTATCAAATAAAAAAATGTAAAGAAATGTCTACACAAGTATAAGAAAACTGACTTTGTTATTTTCATCATTTAGCTATAGGCAGCACACAAATTGGCACCACTGATAATGACAGCATTATTATAACTGGGATAATTTTATTTGTAAATTACATATTAATTCAACATCTCTGCAATGTTTTCCATTGGAAAAAAAAAGTCATTTGCCACGATATACCCCAAGCACTTTAAGTTTAGCAAAAGAAGACGGTGCTGCTAAATTATTAAAAAGGCTACACTGACAGATATTTTTGCTATTAAACCGAACCTTAGCTTGTTGTTTTTGTAGCTCTGACGTAATAAAATGCAGAAGCCATAATGCAAACTCTCTCCTCCTCTGTCCTACTTGATACACTATCTGTCACTTTTGTATGAATTTCCAGGTTGTAAAGAAATAAACTGAGGCAAAAGCCCTCCAACCATTTTACTGAATGCAAAAGTATTTTTTTTAGGGTATTGTCATGGCTAAAGACCATAACATAAAATGTCATTAGGCAATATCAGTTATATTCTTTGCCAGCATACATTTGGCAGGAAAATAAAGTTTTACTCCACCAGTGTTGTTCATTGGAGAATACTGGCACAGTTGCTTTATGCATGCAAGTGCATAGCAATCATCACATTAAATAGAATTTACATCTTTCATCAATAACTGTTGTCGATTTGAACAGCAAATAACAAGCAAGAGCTGGTGTGCAAGTAGCAATGTGCTAGCTAAAGATTAAATTATATAATTTTGAATACCACTGTTTTGACTTTAGTTAAAACCAGATTCAGGTTACATCTGTTAAAATCATGCGGCAACAAGCTTTGAAATCATCTGCTTGGGATTGCATTTCACACACTTAACCAGCCAAGACAGGAGAATTAAAGTGGCTTTCCTCTCATATTAAATCTGGGACTGAGTTATTTGAATATGCTAATGTATGTGTAAAAGCCACACAGAGAGGATAGATAAACTAGACAAGCCCTCAGTAGATGGCAGAACCACACCATCTACTGGCTGCCACTGTGCAGCCCCTACCGTCACACATGAAGCTTTCAATTTTGATCGTCCTACGTATATCCCTTCCTACTTGATCTGCTGACCTCTAACTCCACAACTGAGCAGGGGACCTGAGACTGATCTTCAGTGCCAAGTTTGATTATCCTGACTTCAGCACTTGCAGAGATATCTGACTGGACAGACCCACCCACATACATACATACTTACCCAGCCAGCCAGCCACATACCGAAGCGAATGCAGTAGCCCCTCTGACGTACGTCAGGTGTGGTTAAATACGAGTTTTCTCTTAAACTGGTGGCGTTACTGAGAGCACAGAGCTGGAAGTGGTGTGGTAAAATGCCCATGCTTATCCTGCATTGACACAATTCGTCTCAGTCCATCTGGCTGGCACGGCTGAACTGGCGTCTGTTGCTAGAAATTATTCAGATCAGATGCTCAAAACCAGCCACATGCTATCATCTTTCACCGTCAGGATTCCACACTGCCAGTTTTATCCACAGAGGTGAGACTCACACTTTAAACTCTTTCTTACCTTCAGCCAAGTCGCATGGTATGTTACTGTGTATTTGGGTGGAAGCAGGAAGACATTGCTGACACTATAACTTGCTCTGGGGGTTCAGGTGTATGAACTCTGTAAAGCGTCTTGAGATAATCTGAATTGTAATTGGCACTATATAAATAAAACTGAATTTAATATTACAACATGTGAAAGGTGGCCAGTTTAGGCTTTAAGTTGTCAGTAACGAAGGTGGCAAAGGAGAAAGTCAAGAAGACAGAAATAAGAGTAACACATTATTAGAAGCAGTACCAGCCCAGCTGCAGAACTCCATCCTCCTCTCTCCTTTCAGTCCACACCTGTCCTTGCTCTCACACAGGTTTTATGCCATCATGCCATGTATGATTTTATCTGTTCTTGATATTCATTGAGATTTTCTTTCAGCTTTCTTTCTGTGTTTATGTTTCACTGGAGTCTCACAGCACACAGTTGATTTGGGTAAAGCATCTGATCAATTTTGTGTTTGGATGTCAACAAACAGGCCTTTACGAGGCTTGGTGGTTAGCACTGTCACCTCACAGCTAGAAGATCCCTGGTGTGTGTCCCTGCCTTCCCGAGATGTTTGTGTGGAGTTTGCACATTCTCTCAGTGCAGTGTGGGTTCTCCAGCTTCCTCCTACAGTCCAAGAAACATCCACCCATTATCTATATATCACTTAATCCTCATTAGGGTCACAGGGGTGCTGGAGCCTATTTCAGCTGACTTGGGGCGAAGGCAAGGGACACCCTGGACAGGTCCCCAGTATGTCGCAAGACTACACATACAAACAACCACATGCTCATTCATACCTATGAATAATTTAGAGTTACCAATTAACTTCAACCTGTTTTTGGCTGGGCTGTACAGTGGAGTAGTGGTTAGCACTTTTGCCTTGCAGCAAGAAGATCCCTGGTTCAAATCCCGGCCTGGGATCTTTCTGCATGGGGTATGCATGTTCTCCCTGTGCATGCATGGGTTTTCTCTGGGTACTCCGGCTTCCTCCCACAGTCCAAAAATATGCTGAGGTTAATTGATTACTCTAAATTGCCCGTAGGCGTGAATGCGAGTGTGATTGTTCAACCCGGTCTCACAAGGATTCGTGAAACTGTCACGTAAATTAATCTATGGTTTCGTGCGCACCAACGTGATTTTCTCATGTTTTTCGTGGTGCACACAACGAAATTCAAACCAATGTATTTCAAGCGGAGGATATTTCGTGCCACTCAGAACGTATTTAAAACTACTGCAACTACGGGTTTGATTTTATTTTCATGTCTGAATCTTAATCACACCTGAATAGAACGTTTAATTAATCAAATATTCCTCGTGTGTCATATTTCTCCTCGGTCAGATTTAAGTAAGTTAGGGCATTTTGAATGGGTATATTATATTTTTAATGTAAAAGCATTGCGAATCCAACACTATATTTTGCATTACATCGTCCCATATTTATAATGTAATGCAGGGGTCAGCAATTAGATGGGGCTTCGGGCCAAAATTTGTGGAAACATCATTTTTTTTTTGGGGGGGGGGGGGGGGGTGATTGCACAGGTGGGCTGTGATTTTTGAAATCAAAATACTGACTAATGAACACATATTTCTATATAAAACAATATATATATATATAATATCATTTTCTGACATATCTTTTTTAATACATATGTATGAGTTATATTGATAGTCTATATGTGATTTATATAATAATTTTCTCTGATATATAACTTTTATCTATTATATATATATATATATATATATGAATGATGTTGATAGTCCATCTATGATTTATATCACTTCTATCTATTGTTTTATATAAAAATATATGTTCATTAGTCAGTATTTTGTGTATATGTATGTATATATAGCGTAATCATATATTCTCTCTTCAAATTATTAAAATTATTGAATTTACTGCCATTATCTGCTTCTCTAACATATATTAGTGTGTGTGTGTTTACGTTTGCAAAATACCTGTCTACAGTCGAGCTTAATATCAGAATATTCTATCACCTATTATTATTATTATTATCTATTATTCCCGCTATGAATATTAAAATACGCCGAACCATTTGTCCTGTATCATAGCTACATGTATGACGTTTGCAGCAAAAAAATAAAAATAAAAAACGCGTGAAAATCAGTTTAATAATCAGAGTTGGCTGACCGGACCAAGATGGTGGCCTCACCGCTCGTCAGCCACAATAGGCAGTAGCGGTCGATGCGGCGTCTACTCTTTATTATGTCTATGGTGCTGAATGCTCTGGGAGCAAGTCTGCAGTGAAAACAGCTTTGAAGGGGTCATGGGTCACTAAATCAAGGTTCAAAGGTTCAAAGGTTCACTTTATTGTCATATCATTTCACATTTGCACATGAAACGAAATTTGACCCTGGTCCCGGTTTCAGCCATCAAAAAAATATAAAAACACTCTCATAAAGACAATATAAGTATAAAGAGACACACTAATATATACAAATCTGCAACATAGATATATGTGCAGTGAACCAACAGTTTGTGCAATATTTAGTAGGTAAATGAATAAAGAGCCTAGTGCAGTAGTGCAGTGTGTGTATGAATGTGCGTGCCTGTTTGCGTCTGAGCATGTATGTGTGCGTGTGTATGCATGTGTGTATGCTTGTGTGTGTATGTGTGTATGTGTGCATGCATGTGTATTTGCGGGGGAGAGGTGGTGATGATATGAAAACAGAATCTACAGAGACCTGTTCAGTAGCCTGACGTCTTCGGGGAAGAAGACTTCAAAAGAAGGAGACATTTTGTGCAACATATCAAGTATCATAAAAGTCATTCCCAGTGGAATTCAAGTCTGATATTGTGTGGGACTAATCAGAGCAATCACATGAAGCACTGTATCTGTTTTCAAGGGTCTAGCCCCATGGGAACCCGCTTTTTTCAGCTGTGAGGCCTACTCGTAGTGATGAAGCCTGAGGCCTTCAAACATGTAAAAAAAAATTCCTGCTCGGTCATTTTTGGGTCTAGTGACACCAAATCGGACACACTCCTACTAGACCACCCCCTGACCTTGCATATTTTTTTTCAGAGAGTTGGCTCAAAAGGGGCCCGAGCACGGCCAGGTTTTTCACTCGACGATTAACCCTTTAATGTCCAAATGCTTCAAAATGGGCTAAAAAGGTCAAAATCTCACACATTCCTTAACCAATTTGGACCAAACTGCACAGGTTCTATATATAGAGGCTAATGTGAATGCTCATGCACGTTTTCAGACCTCCAGGGGCCCTGAAGAAGGAATGAGGGCCAAAAAACACGTTTTTTCAAAAATGTCCCTCTTTTGCTCTCATTTCACTTCTGTAATACTCAGAGAGCTGATACCTGGGATCTGGTACCTCTGAAACATCTAAAATGTAAATCCACTGGAACTGTTTTGCTAGCCCCTCCCAACCCGGAAGTAGCTCTAGGAACGACCTAGAGACTTGTGCTTCAAATCAATTGTTCACCAAGGTCACCTAAATCACCCCTAAAAGTTTCAGCTCATTTGATGCAAAAATTACCAATTTATGGTGCTTCATAGTCCAAAAATGTGACATTTTGACCCTGAGCCAGGGGTCACAGGAAGGTCATAGAGACACCAAACCACCACAGTTCAGCTCCAAATACAGCCTAGTTTAACATACCAAAAGATCAGCCCCAGGGTCCCAGTAGAAAAATCTGACCAAGTGTTCACGTTGGAAAATCCGGTCTTGTCAGACTGTTAAACCCTGAGAGCCTTCTGCCAGTGGAATTAGACCCTCACCCTCATTTTTTACCCGAACGGGACAAAATCTTAACCACAAGTACTAGGGCCCCCGGTGAGTCGGCATATACAATTTCAGCCTCCTAGGTCAACAGGGGGCCAGATGGTGCCTAACATTTGACTGAGTAGATGTGTTCTCCATTCTCCAAACTTCAACATGGTACCATCTGGTACCATTACAAACTGATGAACATGCTCTCTAATACCAACTAGAAAACTCCACAACGGAGAGAGAAACACGTCAGAAAACACAGCAGAATATCAAAGAGCCGAGCTGGTGTAGGAGAGGGTTCGAGAGAGTAGAAGTTGACATTTAAAAGAAGCACTAGTTAAAGATTTTTAAAAATACAGATTAATAGCTTAGTATAGAAACGTAATATTTGATTTGTTACATTTTGATTTATTATTTTTAATTGAAAGAACACAGGGGTATCGGTGCCATAATAGTCAGATAGCTTCTTCGTTTTGCCACAAAGCATTTCATTGCACATTTCTCATGTTTATCCACAGACATTTCGATATCTGTGAAGTCACAGGAGTGCCACATCAAAAATATAAATAAATAAATAAATGTGGAAATATAAAGAGAAATAAATAAATTAATTAATTAAATAAAAAGGAAAATTTTTTTCTTTGCTTTTACCTTTTCTGTTTTTTCCTTTTATTTATTTACTTCTTTATTTCTCTTTGTTTCCACATTTATTTATTTACTTATTTATTTATTTATTTATTTCGCTTTATATTTCCACATTTATTTATTTATTTCTCTTTATATTTCCACATTTATTTATTTATTTATTTTCCTTTATATTTCCACATTTATTTATTTATTTATTTATATTTATATTTTGATGTGGCACTCCTGTGACTCCAAAGATATCTGTAGGGAAAAAACGTAATTCGGTGATTCATTACTGCTTCCTCTTGTGATTTCAGTGATGAATTATTGTCTTCACCGAAAAATCCTCGGCTGCAGTGCTGTGATTTGGACTCCTTAATACATGTGTGTCAAGTATTGGAGGTCACAACACAGACTATAAAAACGTATGGGACAGTCAGTTTATCTCAGCTGACTTAGGACGAAGGCAGAGGTCTACAGCAGGGCTACATATAGAGACAAACAAGCACACGCATTCACACCTATTACACCATTTAGAATCATCAGTTAACCTCAGATTGTTTTTGGACTGCAGGAGGAAGCCTGAAAACCCACACATGCACAGGGAGAACATGCAAACTCCATGCAGATATAATTAATCAGCATTAATTAAACTGTTTAAATATGAAATGGTCCACACTTATATAGCTCCTTTTTAATCTGGACGAGGTTCTACAAGTTTTATAGCTTTTTTTTTTTTACATTGTTTGTCATTTTTTGTATTTAAATGAGCAAAAATATTATTATTTTACAGATATTTGCCACTATTTGAAAGGAAATTCATGTATGTTAATAACTAAAAACATGCAGATTTTCAATGTTTTATTTATTTTATTTTACCCATTTATTACAGTTAATAACTAGTTAATTTACAGAAGGTTTTAAATGACTGTTGACTGTAAAAGAACAAACAAACAAACCAAAAAACAGGCCAAAACTGTGAATAATGTCAATCTCAAAACCATTCTCTTTTTACAGTGTATAACCACAACTTAACTGTATTTTTCACTGTAAATTAGCAAAATATATAAATAGATTTTTTTCTAACATATATTTGCTGTTTTGTTCACTGCTTTTCATTTTTTTTAACATATTTTTTCAGGCACCTTTGATGCCACATTTTCACTTTTTTTAACACATTATTTTCTTTTTTCACAGCTTAGCCATAAACTGTGCCGATGTCCCATTCAACACGTGTTTGTTAATGTTTGCTGAACAAACCGACACCCCACAACCCTTCCTTCTGTCACAGCCAATCATCATCTAATTATTTACAAAATAAAAAGAATGATTAATCATGAATTTATAAGATGAGATCAGTGAAAATGTTATTAGACTTAAAGTAGATTCTTTTCCTAGATATTGCTCAGAAAACAAACTTACACAGGAAGCAATAAAACACAATAAGGCAAAATAAAAGATTTACATCCCCTCAATAGATTAGCAAATTGTGAGAAAGCAATACGAACAACACCAAAGGCGTCCCTCAAACTGTATATTACTTCTCAAGACTTCCAGTATGAATAATAGATAACGGCCTTCTCCAGACGCTTGTTCTGAGCAGCAGGTGTCCAACTTTAACTCATATTGCTGCAGTTTTATTCATACAAGACGTCCGGGTTTAGAGGGATAAATATTCCAGTCATTACTGTCACTCAGTGGAAAACAAGGGGAGAAAAATAGGGGGAAGACATGCAGCAAAGGGCTGCGGACCGGAATCGAACCCAGGCCGCTGCGTCAGAGACCAGGGGCCTCATTTATAAAGCTTGCGTATGGACAAAACAGGGCTAGAAATTGGCGTATGCCACTTTCTACGCAAAGGTTGTGATTTATAAAAACAAACTTGGCGTGAGAATGTGCGCACCGGTGCGCCAACCTTGATTCTTGATGCTTGCTTACGCACAAAACAGGGTGTATATCACAAACTTTGCGTAGAAAGTGGCGTACGCTGTGTACGTTGTGATTTCTATAAACAAACTTGGCGTGAGAATGTGCGCACCGGTGCGACAACTTTGATGCTTGCTTAAGCACATTTTGGAGACAGAGGGAACGGCAGTGCTGGAGGGTGAAGTGGCGAATTGAAACCAGATTGATCTCAAACCTTTATTGTTATCACATATTAGACTTGTAGAGCCGGATAATCATAAACCCTCATTGTTGGAGATGTTCATATAGTGCGTCATTCGGCCGACGACTGTATTTGCAGAACTATGTTCATATATCAACAGGGGCGGATTGAACGTTATTTCATTCGGTCGTTTGACCGAAGGGCCGGTCCACATCTGGTGCCGGTGCGGTGATCTTTATTAAATAATTTTGTTTACTGATCACCCGGCACTTGTATGGCTCATCGGGGAAAGCAGAAGACCCATTTGCAGGGGTGGTCTCCGACGCAGTGGCCCGGGTTCGATTCCTGCCCGCAGCACCTTTATGCATGTCTTCCCCCTACTCTTCTCACCATTTCCTGTCACTCTTCACTGCAACTATCACAGTAAAAAGGCAAAAAAAGTAAAGAATTTTGTTTATTTATCCATATGCGGCCGAATGGGATGAGCGTCCAACCATTAATCAGCCCTGTACAGGCACGCAGGCACACATGCTTCACACCACAACCCCCGAGTGAAAATGAATTTGTCTATGTGAACCGAAAAAATGTACATTCAATCACTTTACAAATTATTTGTACATCGGACATGATCATAACAAATTTAGTGGCAGGGTGGCCTGGGTCAACACATGATTCATTCATCCTGACGCACAGCAGTGACAAGACTGCCGGCCGGCGCTGCGTGAAATGCCGTGGATCCCGCAGCTTATTTATATACAGATACATTCATGAGTTACTTTGCATTGACGATTCATGGTAAAATGTGGGTGTGTTGTGGGCGGAATGTGAGGTGGATCCACCTGTGCAATCTTCCAGCTGGTGTGTGATTTAATGGGCATACGCCCATTTCGGATTTTCGGCATACGCAAACTTTAGTATGAATCCTACGCAATGTTTTATAAATGAGGCCCCAGGTCCTATACATGAGTCGCCTGCTTAACCTGCTGAGCTATACGGGCATCAGATACCCAGTAAACAAAATTATTTAATAGATACCAGCACACCGGCCCTTCGGTCCAACGACCGAATGATGTTTCCTCAAATTTTGGCCCGAAGCCACATCTAATTGCCAACCCCTGCATTACATTATAAATATGGGACGATGTAATGCAAAATATAGTGTTGGATTCGCAATGCTTTTACATTAAAAATATAATATACCCATTCAAAATGCCCTAACTTGCTTAAATCTGACTGAGGAGAAATATGACACACGAGGAATATTTGATTAATTAAACGTTCTATTCAGGTGTGATTAAGATTCAGATATGAAAAAAAAAATCAAACCCCTAGTTGCAGTAGTTTTAAATACGTTCTGAGTGGCACAAAATATCCTCCGCTTGAAACACATTGGTTTGAATTTCGTTGTGTGCACCACGAAAAACATGAGAAAATCGTGTTGGTGCGCACGAAACCATAGATTAATTTACGTGACAGTTTCACGAATCCTTGTGAGACCGGGTTGGATTGTTTGTGTAGGAGCAGATTTGGAATTATTGTAATTATAGTGGTGTCAGTACTTGTAATTGATTGTCAATTTTGCCTATAAAAGGTATGAACCTTTGTGGCTTGGTAGAGTTTCCAGCCGGAAAGGGACAAATCAGTTTTTGACCGCGGAATGCTGTATTTGGAATGCTGTACACTGAATGCCGAACCGTGAAAGACAACTTATGAATGGGAGCTTGTGCACTTTGGAGTTTTTTGGAAAGCCAATAAAGACACTGTGTGGAAGGCAAGTTAAAACGAGTTGGACATTCATTTATTAGTACGGTCATTAAGCGCGTCAATTACGTTTTTATGATTCCCGGTTGGGCGCTCTCAGTGGCTTAAAGCTTTGGCTTAGCCCCTTTAACACAAGTCAAAAACTGATGTGGAAAGTTCGGCAGCGGTTGCAAGGATTTTTTCATCGTGTTTGCTGGCGAGGACGCGAGGACAAGGGATTCATGGCGGTGGCGGAGACTTCGAGGAGGCACGGTCGGATCGTCACCTGTTTACCTGCGTTCCTGGACCCAGCTGCGTGGAGAGACGCCGGTGAGGACACGGAGGAGCTTCACAGTAGCGGCTTTGCATGTTCAGTCTTCTGAAATAGGTATGTGTAGCGCTACCATAAGTAATGATGGCCATCTAAAACTAAAATAGTGTGCACAATATGGCGTAATTCCAATGCATTGGTTGCTGAAGTGGAAAAATATTTTGACTGTGTATTGATTGAACTGTCGGATTTAAATGGAGGATTGCGCGTTGGAGGACACACAGCCGGACGTCAGTTTGCCAGCTGCGTCTGGCAAAGGGGACTCTGAGGCCGGCTGTGGTGAGACACTGACGAGCAAGCGGGTGATTAAACTGTCTGCTAAAGGGCTTGCTGACAAGATAGACCGACTCCAAGGTGGTAGAAAAACTAAGTTAAACAAAGCAACTGCTTTAAGAAACACGATAAAGGATTTTATGCAAAGGGGTAAAAGGGATGAGGTACAAAAATCTTTGAATGAATTTTGTGAGCTATGCGATGAAGCAAAGTGTATGCATGATTCTTTAATGGGGTTGTTACCAACAGAAGAAAAAGAAAGACATGAAATATGGATGAGGGCAAAAATGATGGTTAATGATGAATTTGTTCACAGTGTTGGAGAGTGGGTAAAATCTAATGAAAACCGTGTGTCTGAAAAGGGAAACAATTATGATGTTGGTGGTGACCATGATGATATTGAACCCAATGACAGTGTCTCTAATACGGGTAAAGATTCAAACAAAAGTTACAAAAGTAACAGGTCAAGTACTGCTTCCTCGGTAAGAATAAAAGTAGCAGCGGAAAGAGCTGCACTTTTGGCCAGAATGGCTGCTTTAAAGGAACGACATGCACTGGAAGAACAGGAGCAGCAAATTAAAAGGAAAAAGGAACACCTTGAATTAAAGACAGAACTGGCTGCATCAGAAGCTAAGTTGGCAGTTTTGCAGGCTTCTGAGGGACAGGGACGTTCTGAAGCATCAATAGATGGCATGAACTCTTACTTTGAAAGAGAAAAAAGGAAGCTGGTACAAAATGCACTCAACCCAATGGCAAAGGAGTATGAGCCTGCATTGGACAAAACACAGGAGCAAAAGGATTGGTCATTGCCACCGTTTAAACAACCAGCAATGGAAACACAACCTTTGGAAACATCAAAGCGTTTACCGCCTGCCACAACAGGTGATGGCATAATTCCAAACAGGAAGCAAAACATGGATAATCAACATAAGGATCAGTTTTCATCTGGTGACGTTGTTAGTATTATGCACAAACAAAATGAAATAACAGCTGCCTTAGTACACCAACAGTGCTTGCTTTCTCTGCCAGTAAGAGACATTCCAGCATTCGAAGGTGATCCATTCCAGTTCAAAGCATTTGTTAAGGTGTTTGAGCAAAGTGTTGAGGAAAAGGCAAGTAAAGCTGACTGCCTTTACTATCTGGAGCAGTTCACAAAAGGGCAGCCAAAGGAACTAGTGCAAAGTTGCCAGCATATGGACCCTGAACGTGGTTATATTGTGGCCAAAGCTCTTCTCCAAGAACATTTTGGTAACAACTACAAAATTGCTATGGCATATATTAAAAAGGCTATAGCTTGGCCAACAATAAAATCAGAGGATGCCAAATCATTACAAGCCTATGCTTTGTTCTTACGTGGGTGCTGCAATGTGATGGAGGAGCTTCATCATTTGCAGGAATTGGATATGCCAAGTAATATGAGGACAATAGTTTCTAAATTGCCATATAAGCTGCGGGAAAAATGGAGAGCCGTTGCTCATGACATTATGGAGACTTGTGATCGGAGAGCTCACTTTGTTGATGTGGTGGTATTTCTGGAGAAATGCGTGAGGATCCTGACTGATCCAATCTTTGGAGATATTGAAACACATGTACCACAAAGTACAGCCATCTTAAGACCTGGTAACAAATTTAAAATGCAATCAAAGACATTCAAAGGAAAGGAAAGCAGTTTTGCTGCTATGGTGACAGCAGTTCATTCCCCTGAAGAAAAGACAAACACAAACAATACAATGAAACAGGACATCTTGTATTGTCATTGCTGTTCACGTGCTAATTCTTTGGAGAAGTGCCAACAGTTCCGGAGTAAAAAGCACAGAGAAAAGATTCAACTGTTAAAGGAAAAGAGAATATGTTTTGGATGTTTAAGACCTGGACATGTAAGCAGTGAATGTGACAAACGCTTGATGTGTGAGGTTTGTGATCGACAGCATCCTACAGTTCTTCACATCACAAAGGTCGAAGCTGAACCAAAGCGAACAGGCCAGTTACCAGCAGGTAGCCTTTCAACAGCTTCCCAGACATGTGGACATATAGGGGCTGGAAAAGATCGCAGCATTCTCAGCATCGTACCCGTGCAAGTTAAATCCACCAAAGGAAATGTAATCATTCAAACATATGCATTTTTAGATCCCGGTAACACGGCTACATTTTGTTCAGCGTATCTTATGCGACAATTGAACATTGTTGGAAAAAGAACCCATATTTGCTTGAAAACAATGGGACAGGAAAAGGTTGTTCCCACTTATTCCTTGTCTGGAATGGAAGTTTCAAATCTTGAAGGAAAGTGCTTTTTTCCCTTGCCTGAAGTTCTCACACAGAAGGAGATGCCAGTCTCTTTAGATGACATTCCCACTGCTGCTGATTTGGGAAAGTGGCCTTATTTGTCAAAGGTTCACATCCCTTTTATAGACGCTAACGTCGACCTTTTGATAGGAACCAATGCTCCCAGGTTATTGGAACCATGGGAAGTGGTGAATAGCTGTGGAAATGGTCCATATGCTATACGAACAGTGTTGGGTTGGGTTGTCAATGGTCCTTTAAATGGAAATGGAAGCACTGGTGAAATGGAGCTTCCTTCTGTTGTGGTGAATAGAATTTCTGTATCTAACTTGGAAGTCATGTTGAAAAGTCAGTATAAGCATGATTTTAATGAGCAACCTTCAGAGCACAGGGAAATGTCCAGGGAGGACATTAGGTTTATGGAGGCTATGGAATCTGCAACTTTACAGGATGGGAGGTATTACCTTAAGTTGCCATTTAAGAGACCAAATGTTCACATGCCAAACAGCTTCACAGTGGCGAAGCAAAGAATACTGGGATTAAAAAGGAGGTTTATAAGCAACCCAGAATTTCATAAGGAATATACATGTGGTCTAAATGATGTCATTGAAAAGGGCTATGCAGAAAGAGTGCCTGAGGGGCAGTTGCATGGAATACCAGGAAAAGTATGGTATATACCTCACCATGGTGTTCGCCATTGCAGGAAGGGCTCTCTGCGAGTGGTATTTGATTGTGGAGCCACCTATCAAGGCACGTCACTGAACAATGAACTGTTACAAGGGCCAAATCTTACCAGCTCACTGCTTGGGGTTCTCACTCGATTCAGACGAGAGCCTGTGGCAATCATGGGTGACATTCAGGCAATGTTTCACCAGGTGAAGGTTGCAAAACAAGACAGAGACTATCTGCGCTTTTTTTGGTGGCCAGATGGTGACCTCAATAAAGAACTAGTTGACTACAGGATGACGGTGCACCTGTTTGGCGCCGTTTCTTCTCCTAGTTGTGCTAGTTATGCGCTCAGAAGAACTGCTGATGACAACAGCACTGATTTTTCCACCCAAACTGTTCAAGCTGTCAAACAAAATTTTTATGTGGATGACTGCTTAATGAGCCTGAGCTCTGAGGAAACAGCGATGCAACAAATCAAGGAACTTGTTACTCTCTGCAAGAGAGGTGGATTTGTTTTGGAAAAGTGGGTGAGCAGCAGTCGGGCAGTGCTGCAGGCAATTGGAGAAGATCAGTGGGCAAAGAATATTAAAGACCTTGATCTGGATAAAAATGAACTTCCCATGGAAAGGGCTTTAGGTCTGCTCTGGTGTGTCGAGTCAGACTCCTTTGAGTTTAAGTTAGAAATAAGACAGCAGCCTCTGACCAGACGCGGAATGTTGTCTACAACCAGTTCCATTTATGACCCTTTGGGATTTTTGTCACCAGTCACTTTGTCTGCTAAGATGCTCCAACAACAGCTTTGCAGGAGAAGATGTGGGTGGGATGATGCTATACCACCAGATATCTTACGTCAATGGGAAATGTGGCTACAGGAGGTCAAGATGCTGTCTTCATTCAAAATAGAACGATGCTTGAAGCCTGAGAAGTTTGGAAACATCATACATAGTCAATTGCATCATTTTGCAGATGCCAGCAAAGATGGCTATGGTACTGTGAGCTACATCAGGCTGACAAACAACAGCGATTATGTTCATGTTGCTTTCCTGTTGGGTAAAGCTAGAGTCACACCTTTGAAATCTGTGACGATCCCACGATTGGAACTGACTGCTGCTGTCCTGGCCGCCAGAGTGGACGTCATGCTAAAGGCAGAGTTACAGGTTCAGCTGGCAGAGTCTGTGTTTTGGACAGATAGCATGTCAGTCTTGAAATACATTAATAATGAGGATAAACGTTTCCATACATTTGTGGCAAATAGGATTTCCACAATCCGAGAAGTCTCAAGTCCTTCTCAGTGGAGACACGTTGGCTCTAAAGAGAATCCAGCAGATGCTGCATCAAGAGGGATGAAGGTGCCAGATTTTCTGAAAAATACAAGCTGGCTTAACGGTCCTAGTTTTCTATGGAAGCCCATGGCAGATTGGCCATTAAATGAGCATGATAAGGTGGATTGTGATGATCCAGAGGTCAGAAAAGACATCTCTGTAAATTCTATTAGACATGGTTCACTGAATGCCACTGACCATCTCATGTTGTATTTCTCAGATTGGAGAAAACTGAAGGTATCAGTAGCCTGGTTTCTCCGACTGAAAAATCATCTGTTGGAGCTCAGTTACCAGAAACAGGGTTTGAAGTGCTCTGAACCACAAACTGGTGAACAGAAAGATCGCAGTTTGACGCTACAGGATCTGTTGGAAGCAGAATTAGCTATAATTCGCTACTGTCAGCAACAAAGGTTTGTGGATGAAATCGCATCTCTGCTGTCTGAGAAGAGGACAGTAAGTAAACAGAGTTCCATCTACAAGCTTGATCCTATTCTGGAAGATGGACTTCTTAGAGTTGGAGGGAGGTTAAGTAAAGGAGCAATGCCTTTGGAGGAAAAGCATCCACTCATCCTTTCCAAGGATCAGTACATCTCCAAGCTCATTATCAAAGACATTCACCAACTATTGGCGCACAGTGGTCAAAATCACACACTATCAGTACTCAGGAGAAAGTATTGGATTACCAACTCCAATGCGGCTGTTAGAAAGATGATTTCTCAATGCAGTTATTGCAGACGCCTGAATGGAAGGGCTATGGAACAAAAGATGGCAGATCTTCCGAGAGAAAGAATCGTGCCGGACTTGCCTCCATTCACTAATGTTGGAGTGGACTATTTTGGACCTGTGGAGATACAGAGAGGCAGGACAATCTGTAAACGGTATGGAGTAATATTTACCTGCATGGTCAGTCGAGCAGTCCATCTGGAGGTGGCAAACTCATTAGAAACAGATGCCTGCATAAATGCAATACAACGTTTTATCAGCAGGAGAGGGCAGGTGGTCAGTATAAGATCAGACAATGGAACAAATTTCATTGGAGCAGAAAGAGAACTTAGAAAGGCTCTTGCTGAATGGAATCATGAGCGCATTCAAGGCACTTTGATTTCAAAAGGAGTCGAGTGGAGATTCAACACACCAGCAGGATCTCATCATGGTGGAGCTTGGGAGCGTATGATACGCGCAGTAAAGCATGTGCTAAGCTCAGTTTTGCACCAGCAGAGACTGGATGATGATGGACTCCAGACTGTTATGTGTGAGGCAGAAGCTATACTCAATGGTCGTCCAATTACTCAGTTGTCTGATGACCCAAATGACCTAGAACCTCTTACTCCAAACCACCTCCTCCTTTTAAAGGGAAAACCAGCCTTACCACCTGGACTCTTCAAATCCTCTGACATGTATGTGAAGCGTCGTTGGAGACAAGTTCAGTACATTTCAGACTTGTTTTGGAAGCGATGGATTCGTGAATATCTACCATTGTTACAAGAAAGACAGAAGTGGAACCAAAGAAAACAAAGTTTAACTGTCGGGGATATTGTTGTTATCATGGATTCCTCAGCTCCCCGGGATTCCTGGTCTCTTGGCAAAGTGTTAGAGGTCTTTCCTGATAAAAAGGGTTTAGTGCGTTCTGTTAAACTGCAAACTAAAAATAGTATTCTTGAGAGACCAGTGACTAAACTTTGTTTCGTTCAAGAAGTGTGAACAGAGACATTACATGTGTCAATTGAGGGTTTACATCTTGCTCCTATGGTTGCTTTCTTTGTATTGAATTGTCTTGTCTACCTGCCATGACAATTAGGGGCTGGTGTGTAGGAGCAGATTTGGAATTATTGTAATTATAGTGGTGTCAGTACTTGTAATTGATTGTCAATTTTGCCTATAAAAGGTATGAACCTTTGTGGCTTGGTAGAGTTTCCAGCCGGAAAGGGACAAATCAGTTTTTGACCGCGGAATGCTGTATTTGGAATGCTGTACACTGAATGCCGAACCGTGAAAGACAACTTATGAATGGGAGCTTGTGCACTTTGGAGTTTTTTGGAAAGCCAATAAAGACACTGTGTGGAAGGCAAGTTAAAACGAGTTGGACATTCATTTATTAGTACGGTCATTAAGCGCGTCAATTACGTTTTTATGATTCCCGGTTGGGCGCTCTCAGTGGCTTAAAGCTTTGGCTTAGCCCCTTTAACAGTTTGTCTATATATGTAGCCCTGCGACAGACTGGCGACCTGCCTAGGGTGTCCCCTGCCTTCGCCCGAGTCAGCTGGAATAGGCTCCAGCCCACCCCCCACCCTAGTAAGGATAAAGCGGTGTATAGAGAATGGACGGATGTTTTTGGCCTGTGGGAGGAAGCCAGAGAGCAACAGTGAGAGAATAGCATACACTAGCGATTGAAAATGAAACTCATGGAATAACAAATGTCCTACAGTGGACTTAAGTCACCTCTCTCTCTAAAACATGCTAGAGTTACTCCTCTTTCTGTGGTTTGACTAACCTCCTTTTTTGAAACAGAAAACTCTGAGTTTCCCTCATTTCAGGGTTAATAGACTTAGAGTTTTCACTAAACCTGCTTTGTGAAATGGACCTCGTCTGTGCCAGTTGTGAACAAGGATAGTTAGGTTACTTTTGTACTTACACATACTTGCAGACGGTACTTACAGATGTAAGATATTGTTTCTGAATAATATAACTAAAATTTCACTTTGGAACTTTTTTCATTTATTATTATTGTGAAAAGCATATTTACACTGAATTAGTCATTATATTAAAATGTGATTTGATTCTTATATGCATTTCATACACTGGAAGAGTCAATTGACATGCAGGATCTAAAATTAAATACTTTCCTGTGATGAATACACAGGACCACAACATATGCCACTGATAAATGCTACTCATCTGAACATTAATATTTGGCTTTTACCTGGCTGGTGCCCCTTTTTAACGAGAATGCATTTGATCAACAGCAGTTGTCACGCTACAAGCTGGTCTATAGTCCCCATCCTCGCCTGCAGCCATGAACTCTGACTCACGACAGAAAGAGATCACAAACATAGGTTGAGAGTAGGGAGTGTAAAATTTAATTGTTGGTACTTTGCAAACCACCCAAGTTAATTTGGACTGTTGACCAGGATACCACCTGAACACCTCCCTGCAGAGATGTTCCAAGTGCATCCAACTGGTACTAGACCACAGGACAGATTGAGATTACACAGGAGAGATTATATTTACCTTCTGGCCTGGGAACATCTTAAAGCTACTTTGCTTTGCTGGCCACCTGCCTGACCTGATTTTGGAAAGCTTTGGTGGATAATGAAATTATTACATGACTTGACTTAAATTTGAATGATTCTACAAATCTGAAGATTACATTCAGTAATAAAGATTCTTTTTGATATTGAATAACATTCATAACACTCCTGTACCAATGTGTTTAGAAGCAGTTTTTAACATGAGAGAAAAGCAAAATGTATCATTAAAAATGGTAACAAACAAAATTATGTGTGTGTGTGTGTGTGTGTGTGTGTGTGTGTGTGTGTGTGTGTGTGTGTATTAGGGCTGCATGATATATCGAAAAAATATCGTTATTATCGCAAAGTTGCGAGATAATTTTATGATTATTTAGATGTATAAATCACACTTTTTGCATGCATAGACGTTTTCTTGTGACCAATTGAGCGCGACCTTAAACCCCCCTCCCCCCACCCCGAATAGCACTTTTGCTATTGGCTAGAGTGAGCCTCGTGCTCCCAGTGGAAAGGGAAAGCGCCACAACACAACATGGCAGGACACGAACAAGATGACTGTAACGAACAACTTGTGCCTAAAAAACACCGCACCTCCGAAATTTGGGACCTACTATGGCTTTTAGAGACAGAACGAATCACAGACGCAAGTATTTCGCAAGTCATGCTGAAAAATTGTGGCTACGTCACGAGGAAACACTACAAATCTGCACAGCCACCTCAAACACAACCAAAAAGAACTGTATGCTGTTTTCTTACAATCTACAACACCATGAGCTACTCCGATGAAGGCAGACAAACGAAAGGCAAGCACACAGACAACTGGTGAAAGTTTGTCTTCTGTTACGCCATATGAAAAAGCTTCCAAGCGCCATCAAGGTTTAACCGCGGCCATTACACGTTATATCATGAAATGCACACTCTCCGTTAATGTTGTGTGCAAAGAAGGTTTTTTGGATACGCTGAAAGAATTCGATCGCAGATACCAAGTGTGATCACAGAACTATTTTTCCCAAGTCGCCATCCCGCAGATGTACGAGGCATGTTTGGGGTCTGTAAAAGCGGAGCTTAATAATTTGGATTTCTTTGCAAGCACCACAGATTTATGGTCTCGTTGTACTACTGAGCCCTACATGAGATTTACTGTTCACTTTCTCACAAACGACTTCGAACTCAAAACACACTGCCTTTAAGTTTCC
Source organism: Acanthochromis polyacanthus (assembly GCF_021347895.1). NCBI lineage: Eukaryota > Metazoa > Chordata > Actinopteri > Pomacentridae > Acanthochromis > Acanthochromis polyacanthus. The sequence goes on from NC_067123.1 coordinate 14,069,222, forward strand.
TACTTTCCCGACTCCCACACTGGTGAAAATATAGTGGCTGCCCTGTCAGATGTGTTGACGAACTGGGGGTTGCAAGAAGAGAAACAAGTGGCTATCACAACGGACAACGGCACTAATATCCAATATCGCAATATATATAGATATCGCAGTTCTTGACACCCATATCGCATATTGCACATATTTCCAATATCGTGCAGCCCTAATATATATATATATATATATATATATGTCAGGGTAGCGATTTGGTAGAATTGGAGTTTCTACCAGTAGAGATTGCGATTGGAGTCTCTACCAGTAGAGATTGCGATTGTAATCTCTACCAGTTGAGATGGAACTTTAAATCTGACCCCTGCCCTGACTCCTGACCCTAACCTTAACTAACCCTGACCTTTTAATCTAACCCCTGCCCTGACCCTAACCTTAAAAGTCTAACCTTAGCCCTGACAAATCTCTACTGGTAGGATTGGAGTTTCTACTGGTAGAGATTGCGATTGCAATCTCTACTGGTAGAAACTCCAATTCTACCAAATCACTGTCTCTACCATGATATATATATATATAGATAGATAGATATATGGAATTAAAGTCTGAATATATGGAATGAAAACTTGAGGCAACTAAATAACCATCCCAGTTTGAAATGAGTTTGAAATCTACCAGTAGCAAGTTATAGCTGGTTAGAATGATGAGACCTTTTTGTTAACATTCACACTATCTTGTGGCTGCATCAAGTTCCTGAAGTGGCAGTTTATGAGGACCCTCAGACAAACAGTTAGTGTGGGAATTTGTACCACTATGTATATAAAGTGCAATTGCAGCTATACGGGCCTTGCAATATTTCTTGTGTTTTACGGAGGCCCCCTGTGTCAACATATAGCTCCAGATATAGTTTTTCTATCTATATTTATCTGTATTAATCTAGTATTGTGTTCATGTAGTGAAAATTCCTGTGATAAAAGAAGTGCCACTTTCTAACACAAAACAAGAAACCAGATATTATCAGGTATTAACAGTATTATTTTTGGCAGGATACTTGCACAAAACACAAATGGTGGCAGTGGAGCAAAAGGAAGCCAGGGACAATTCTTATATGCCAATTGTTCTACATTACACATTCTCCAAAATTGGGCAACATTTCAAAATGAAGACAAAAACGGTGAATTTATTTACCTGCGTAAGTCAAATTTTTACTAAAATACTTGTTTACAAACATGCTAACATAGGGTAGTGTGATTGCAGGACAATTAGCGTGCTTACTGTAGTGTAAACATTTCTGTATTATGCAAAGCTGCTAAATCCGTGTATGGTTCGCTCATTTGTTTTTCCATTTCAAAATAAAATCTAAAAAAAACAAACCACGGTGTTTTTTTGTTTTTCAGTTTTTAAAACCTAAATGTAGAAATGTATTATTTAACAATCCGTGTATCATTCTTTCTTTCTATTTTCAATTGGCAATCAAAAATGAAAAAATAAAAAAGTGACAGATTAATCTGAGTATGGTTCGCTCATTCGTTTTTCCATTTCAAAATAAAATCTAAAAAAAAAAACAATAAACCACGTTGTTTTTTTGTTTTTCAGTTTTTAAAACCTGAATGTAGAAACGTATTATTTAACTAATGGAAAAACCACAGTGTTGGATTTTTGCTCTTGCTTTTTAACCCAAAATACAAAATACGGCTGTTGTTTTAGTTTGTTGCAACACCGGAAGTCGCTGAGGAAGAACTGTTAAGAGCTGGTCTGGATCGTGAACACATCTAGAATGGCTTTAATGGAGCACTTTTCCAATTTTATTCTCTTTGAGAGTGACAAAACCCATGCAGAAATCATGGAGTTCACATTGCTCTATATTAAAGAGATTATGTTATATTATCAGGAGGTTCTGCATGGAGAACAATTTAAGATGCAGTTATGTGTCAGCTGCTGATTTTGAGAGAGCTGTCATTTGTTCCATATTAACGACATATGCTAATTTCAGTGCCATACTTTATTAACTGTAGAATCTTATGTTTCACTTTTGTGTTTTACAGACAGGCCCGACGTATGGACAAAAGTTTTTGTCATCTATTTGTGCTGCTGTTCCAGTTTAACTGGTGATCAGGTTAACTGGTGATAGTTTCCGTCTCCAGATGTTTCGTAGCAGATTTGACCAGACCAGACCTGGCTGTGTGTGAAATTAAGATACTAAATAAAGAAGAGCTTGCTGATAAATGTCGGCATCACTACTGAATAAAGTCAATATCCGTGTAAATATCCCCTACAGACATTACAAGGAAATGTTCTGGCGAAATAAAAAAAACACGTATTTTTATGAACGGTGAGAGGAAACGATGGAGTCCAGAAATAAAATTAGAGACATTTCTTTTTACCGTCTATAGGTGATGTTTACATGGATATAGACTTTATTAAGCAGGCTACTGATGCCGACGTTTTTCAGGGAAGTTTTCTTTGTCTAGTGTGTTTATTTGACGCACAACCAGGTCTGGTCGGGACAAACCTGCAACGAAACATCTGTAGACGGAAACTATCACTAGTTAACCTGATTGTCAGTTAAACTGGAACAGCGGTCAGAATCGCCAGCGTTCTTGACATTTTAATACTTAAAAATACTTACTTGAACCATTAAAACAATTTTGTTCACACTGAAATCATGAGTTCTCAGAGTGATGCGTCTACTCAATCTAAATAAGACAAACACCTCCTGTGTTCACAGTACGTGGTGCGGAGTTTGACAGAGAAGCGAAGTCAATTCGCCAGGAATTCAATCTTTGACTTCTGGTTCTGCTGGTAGCTTCTAAATGGGAAAAGGCTTTTTTTTTTGCTCGTTTAAACCTTAAAATTTGTAAAAACAAAGTGTTTTTTTCTATCTCTGCTCTTTGTTTTTCAAATTTCATTTTAAAACGAAAAAACAAAAAAACAAGCCAATTATTTGTTTTTTCTCATTTTATTTTGAAACGGAAAAACAAATGAACGAACCATACACAGATTATACATGGATTGGTTCGCTCATTCATTTTTCCGTTTCAAAATAAAATCTAAAAAAAAAACAATAAACCATGTTGTTTTTTTGTTTTTCAGTTTTTAAAACCTAAATGTAGAAACGTATCATTTAACTAATGGAAAAACCACAATGTTGGATTTTTGCTCTTGCTTTTTAACCCGAAATACAAAATACGGCTGTTGTTTTAATTTGTTGCAACACCAGAACTCGTTGATTAAAAACAGTTTAAAGCTGTCTGGCTTGTGAACACATCTAGAATGGCTGTACTGGAGCGCTTTTCCAATTTCATTCGCTTTGAGAGTGACAAAACCCACACAGAAATCATGGAGCTCCACATTGCGCACTCAAAAATGACACCAACCACCCATGGTGTCATTGCTTAAGCTTCATGTGCAATTTTTCTTCTTCTTTGTGACTGTGACCATCACCTGCCCTCATGGCAAATTAACCTATCATGTTTATTTCAAGCTGTTTCCTGCATTATGCCATTGAGGGCTGTGCACACCCAAGTGAAACATAAAACAAACACAGGACAGACAGAAAGGTGAGGCATAGACAGTGTTCTAAGAGAAAAGGTGCATTTTATTTGTTTGTGCTCTTTAATTCACACCTTAAAACCATTTACAAATCTAAAACCCTTCACAAACACCTAATACGACAAAATCCCAACTGGATCAATCATGAAGACGTCAGGAGGCCACAAGAAGGATAGATAAAGCAGAGTGAGATCCACAGACACTAACCCAGCAACCTCCACTGACTCAGCGACCGGAGGAACAAGCTCTATTGAGTTTTGGTAGGTGCCGGTGTGGTGAGTCTGTCATGCATGAAAACCTCCACCAAAAAGAGGGAGCTGTCTCCTCCAGCCCAAGGAGGTCCACACAGCCCCCCCGCAGGAGCCACCAAGCGGAGACCCAGCCCAGGAGCCCGGAGCGATCCCCGCCAACACAGCCAGAGCCCCAAGGCCCGCGCAGCAGAACGGGCCATAGCAGACCCCCACGGCGCCCCACAACCCGACCCCCCCCCGCCCCCCAGACCCCAAATCCCCGCCCCCCCCCCCCCCCCCGCCACCCACCCACACCACCCCCCCTCCCCCACCATGCTGCCCCCTCACAACCCACCCCCAACATGCCCCCTCCGCCCCCCACCAGGCCACCCCCCCACCCCTCGCCCAGCCACCCCACCCCATCCAGCCACACCACCCACACCACCCACGCCACCCCTACCACCCCTCCCACCCCCAAATCCGGGAGGCCACCCGCTCACCGGAAAACAGCACCAAGGGACCGGGCAACAGCACTGCAAGGGCAAACGAGCCCAGAGAGACGCGACTCTGAGGGAGGGAGGGAAAGGAAGGAACACCAGGGGAGGCGCAACAACCCGGGCCCTCTGGCCCGGCAGGGAGAAGCCCCGGAGATCACGCCAGTAAACCTATTGTGATTTACCCTGTTACTGAGTTCACCAGTTCCCCGACTGGTGAACACGAGCCCTGCACCGTGAATGTGACCCACCCAAGTGTATATACAAGTATGTGTGGTGCCTTAAGATTGGGGGTCGGTGAGGCAGAGCAGAGGGTAACGAACCCCCCCCCTCAGTCTCCCCGCAAGCCCAAAATGTGAATGTGTATGTGGTGCGTTAAAATTGGGGGAAGAAGTGTCAGGGTGGGGGCCTAGACGGGGGGCCACAGTACAACACTGCACTGGGGCCTATCCCGTCTAATGTCGTCCCACCCCATAACCACCCACCCCCCAGGTAGTGTGGTGCATTAAAATTGGAGGGGAATTGTGGAGTAGAAATAGTACTTCTCCAGTGCGAAGCTAGTGAAGTGATTTAAGAGGAGTGATCAACGGGGCCCCACCCAGCCAGGCGGAGGGAGGTGCACGCGCGCCCAGCGCCCCCCCATACACCCCCCCACCCCCCCCAGCCCCGGCGCCCCAGCGGGTAGACGGCGTGGGCCAGGCCAGAACACCCCCGCGCACCGCACCCGGTCCCCCCCCACCCTCCTCCCCCTCAGCGCCCCAACCCCCCACCCCATCCCACACCCGCCCTCCCATCCCCCGCCCCACCCCCCAGGGGGAGGGCAGAAGGCAGGAGAAGGAGGAGGAGGAGGAGGAGGATAACTGTAGAATCTTATGTTTCACGTTTGTGTGTTTTACAGACAGGCCCGTCATATGGACGAAGGTTTTTGTCATCTATTGGTGCAGTTTAACTTGTGATCAGGTTAACCCGTGATAGTTTCCGTCTTCAGATGTTTCGTAGCAGATTTGACCAGACCAGACCTGGCTGTGTGTGAAATTAAGATACTAGATAAAGAAGAGCTCACCGAAAAACATCGGCATCACTGCTGACACCTACAGACAGTAAAAGGAAATGTGCTGGCAAAATAAAAAACACATATTTTTATGAACGGTGAGAGGAAATGATGGAACCCAGAAATAAAATTAGAGACATTTCTTTTTACTGTCTATAGGTGATGTTTACATGGATATAGACTTTATTAGGTAATGATGCTGACGTTTTTCGGGGAAGTTTTCTTTGTCTAGTGCCGGGGTCGGCAACCTTTCACATTTAAAGAGCCATTTCGACCCGTTTCCCACAGAAAAGAAAACACCGGGAGCCGCAAAATCCTTTTGGCATTTAAAATGAAGACAACACTGCATATATCGCTTTTTACCTCTATGCCCTTGTTAATCAGTCGTGATTAATTAATTACAAAGCCTCTTATTAGATAGATTCATTTTTTTGAATTGTGTCCTACCACTAATATTTATCTTACTTGGTTATTGTCATTTTTGCTCCTGGACCTCTTTACGTAATGTTAGCTGGAAATCAATATTTTGCGAATGTCTATTTAGCTTGTAAAATCAATTTATCTTAAGCTAATAACTTTTCTCCGGTAAGTCGCTGCCCTATTTTCCAAGACGACCCTCCTCTGACTCTCTGACCTGCTGCCTGGATGCTGGACTTGTTCTTGCGAGTAACGTGTATTACCCTATCAAAGAGTAGATACTGAGCAAGACAATTATCCGTAGTTTACCTTAGTACTCATGAGTACTTTTGACTCAAAGACAATACGTGTCTTTCTTGTAATGAAGCTTTAATATACAAGCTTGCCATTCTTGAGTACAAAACGATGTGAAACTACAGGCGTTGCTTCTCCATCTTCTCTGCATCAATTTTGCGCTCTCATGTCCCAGGGTAAAACCGCAGCACATCCGGTGGAGTGACACGTAAAAATAAGAGCGATAATTTCACAATAAAACTCTATATTAAAATGCATTGAAACGCACCTGAAAGGCAGAACAATTTATTTTCCAAAGTGACAGGGAGCCATAACAGAGGGCTGAAAGAGCCGCATGCGGCTCCAGAGCCGCGGGTTGCCGACCCCTGGTCTAGTGTCTTTATTTGACACACAACCAGGTCTGGTCGGGACAAACCTGCAACGAAACATCTGGAGACAGAAACTATCGCCAATTAACCTGATTGTCAGTTAAACTAGAACAGCGGTCACCAGAATTCTTGACATTTTAATACTTAAAAATACTTACTTGGACCATTAAAGCAATTTTGTTCACACTGAGATTATGAGTTCTCAGAATGATGCGTCTACTCGATCTAAATAAGACATACAGGTCTTGTTTTCACAGTACGTGGTGCGGAGTTTGAAACAGGGAAGTGAAGTCAATTTGCCACAAATTCTCACTTTGACTTGCAGTTTTGCCAGTAGCTTCCAAATGGGAAAAGGATTTTTTTGTTTGAACCTTAAAATTTGTAAAAAATGAAGCATTTTCCCCCTCTCTCTGCTTTTAGTTTCTCGAATTTCATTTTTAAACGAAAAAAACAAACCGATTTGTTATTTCTCATTTTATTTTGAAATGAAAAAACGAATGAGCGAACCATACACAGATTATTCTGCTAGCATTGTGTATATTTCTGAATTATTGATTAAACTAGAAACTATACTGCCCTAATTTACAAGTGTTGTACAAATGCTTCTTACAGATCCCTGAATGTCACTGAATTCGCGATGGATAGCTTGATCCAATGGAAGCATTTCCATTTATTAGCCAATTTAAGTTTACATAAGTACATGTGTTGAGCAACTGTAAAGAACAGACAAAATATGTAAAATACATTGATTTTAAATGTTGAAATAGCACCAAATCATGTCTTGCCATTTGATGTATCACCTGTTCTTGTGTTTGAATGGCTCTCAAAGGCAGGTGACATGCACACACACTTAGCGGCACTAATAAAAGATGCATCTTTGCCCATGCAGAGAAAATTTGCATGTGAATGAGCCCAAGTCCTGTTCTGGCACAGTCGGAATGATTCAGCCTGATGCTTTTGCAGAGAGTTACCTTCAGTTGTTTGGAGCTGAGGTCCACCAAGTATCAGGCAGAATGGAAAACTGGCTGGGGAAGAAAAAAAGCTCAGTTTCAAAGTTGTCTGGTTTTCGAAGATATGGGTGTTTGAGGATGATGTAAATGCGTGTTCCATTTAGAAAGTGCTTGCATTTTTTGACTTTGAGTTATTGCTGAAAGGACGCGTTTCTCTGTGAATGTGGGATTCTGAAGGCAGTGGTATTGGCAAAGACCAACATGCCCCCGCCCGCCCCTCTTTGTGGTTTAACTATACATTTGAAATCTCATAAAACTTGGAGTACTGGAGCTTTTATCTACACTTCATGAAATCTTATGTGCCGCTTTGTAAATGAATGTAATGTCCTAATAAGTTAAAATTGTGTATTTCCAGCTGGTGGTGCAAAAAGAAGCCCTCTTGTTGGATTTAATATGGAGAATGACTCATCAATCTTGTCTGTGTTTCTATAGCACTGCGACCGGTGGACAGTGATCTATGTCTGGGCATTCCTCCAGACACTATCCAGCTCTGCCATATCAGCTGCCCTGTTGAGTGTGAGGTTTCTTTGTGGAGTGCTTGGGGACCCTGCACCTATGAAAACTGCCAGGACCAGACAGCCAAGAAAGGTAAAAACTGACAGAGTTGCACTACCAATGGATTCCAATTTAATTGAGTAATACAGGTGTATAGATCTCAGAATGATGACGTCTTTTCTTGAAAATGGCCAGAAAGGTAAGAAACCCAAACTGAGCACCAGAACAACCTACACAAGTTCATGAAGTGACACTTCAGTCTGTGAAAGTCACACACACACACGTTTGTACTTCTATCTTAGTGAGGACATCCATAAGCGTAATGCATTTCCTAGAGCCTTACCCTAACCTTAACTATCACAACTGATTGCCTAAACTTAATCCTTACCCTAACCAAACCTCAATTCATACCTGTTCTCTAAAAACTAGTCTTCACCCTCAAACATGGCTGTTTCAAAGTGAGGACTAGCCAAAATGTCCTCACTTTGTAAAAATGTCCTCACTTTGATAGTTAAATGCAGAAAATGGTCCTCACAATGCAGCAAGTACAAGAACACACACACACACACACACACACACACACACACACACACACACACACACACACACACACACACACACACACACACACACACACACACACACACACACAAGAGAATGCAATGACACTGACCAAAACTAAAGGAAATTGCTATGATTCTCATGGGGGCTCAGGTGCACGGAACGAGAAACGACAACTTCAGGTATAGTTTTAAGGAATTTACTTACAATATTAGATATACAATTTTGGAATCTAGGAGTACAACCGGAAGTGACAGATGCGACATGATAACCGATAAGGCTATGGAAAACAGAGCCCCTATGGGCTGAACCGCAACAGCAAGATATAAATACACACAGAATCACTAACCCATGATAGTAATACCTAGGCAGGAGAGCAAGGTACACAGGACAATACGATAAAGGAACACAATGACAGCATCTACACTACGTAGAAGTAAACCAGAACTGCAAGTACTCCGCTAAACAGAGCAGCTAGGGTTAGGGTTAGCAGACAAAACAGCTAGTGAATACTAGCCTGGAAATATACAGGGAAACTGAGGCTGTAAAGCAGCGGTGAACTACACACGAATGCAAAATATTTACAAGCTAATACAACAAACAAATACTGACAATAGCTACCAGCCTGGCTCAGGATTGAGGAACTTTGCTGACCGGAGAGGCAAGTGGTTGCTGGGCTGCAGTCGGCAGGTGCAGATGGTGTGGCGTGGAGTGTAACAAGGGACGGCGTAGGTGGCACGTGATGGCCAGAATCCGGTGTGGCGTGGATGGTCCGAGACAGGGAGGAATCCAGGGGTTGGGGTGTCTATGGACGAATGCGGCTTGTGGGGAATGGATCCAGGAGGGAGTGGAAGCAGGTGAGGTCTCAGCTGGGAAATACACAGAGAGAATAATTAGCCAAGGTGAAAAAAAAACACAACGAGCGGAACTAAACAAGAAGCACAACTGACTGTTGCTTGTTCATGGTCCGGTGTAGAGTGGTGAGTGAGGTCTCCTTTAATGGCACAGGGTGTAGATGATTGGGCCAATCCCACCAGCCCACTCCTGGTCAGCTGATTGCAGATTTGAACCACCTCAGCTCAGCTGCACCTGCTGATTAACTCAGGGAATGGAGGGGGAGAGTACTGCCACTAACTGGGGCCCAGAGTTGCAGCTGTGACACAAATAATTAAAGAAAAAAAAAGTTCTGCATCATATTGGCATTTTGATGTGTAGGATTTCTTAATATATCTTTGTAAGGGTTTCAATTGTTTTCTCCACCAAATAATGAAATGTTTTGGTAAATGAGGTTAAGATTACTTTATTCAGAATTATTAAGTAGTCTAACTAGTTTTTGGCCAGCGAAATATTTGAGTTAGGCTAAAATTAATAATGCAGCATCTGAAACATCTCTTGCTGCAGACAAGAAAAACCTCATAAAGTAATCAAGGGAATTATGTTAGCTCAATAAGATTATGAGTAGAATTTCGGTAGCTGGAATCAAATACAAGTTAGGGACCAAAATGTGAACAATAAACAACTGAGTCAACTGGATTTAGTTACTAAAACATTTATTTACTAACAGCAACAGGAAAACAACAACTAACTATGATTAATGACGTCTATCAACTAAGAGCACAACAATTCAATTCAATTTTTCAATTCAATTCAATTTTATTTATATAGCGTCAATTACAGTCAAATCGTCTCAAGACGCTTTACAAAACCCATATGCCTGACCCCCAGAGCAAGCCCAAAGGCGACAGTAGCAAGGAAAAACACCCTTTTAACAGGGAAGAAACCTCGAGCAGAACCCAGCTCTATATAGGGGGGACCCATCTGCCTGCTGGCCGGGCGGGTTGAGAAGGACAGAAGAGGGCAAGGGGGAGGGATGGGAGAAGAGGGAGGGGTGAGAAAGCAAGGAAAACACAACACACATTTGGATACATGCATGACAGGATATGTGACACAGACAAAGTATAAGCTAACATTGAAAACTGACTCATAATTTACTCTTATGATGTATGGCTCTGACATTAAACATACTCCATATATAGCTAGCAGTAAAATTCAAACAGTATGTAAGTTAGCATAACAGTATATTGAAGGCAATGCAGAGTTGACTGGTGGAAAAGGGGAGTTGGAAGCAGAGGGCTGGAGGAAGGTCAGCAGCAGCATCCCACAGTGGACATGATGGAGACTGGACCAGCTGGTGGAACATTGACCGCAGATCTGAAGCATCCAGCTCTGGGACCAGGGACACTCGGAGAAATAGCACAGGGGGAAACAGAGTGAATGTACTGCAATAACGGTATACATATTAAATGTAAAGGTAGATAGAGAAGGGCTCAGTGCGTCAAGAAAAGTCCCCCAGCAGCCTCGGCCTATAGCAGCATGACTAGAGGCAGAACGAAGGGACGTCCAAGAGGGAGTCAGCTGTGCAAATGAAGACACAAGCCGAACCCCTGTGGGTCACCCAGTCAGCCCCAACTATAAGATTTGTCAAAAAGGAACGTTTTAAGCCTGGTCTTAAAAATAGAGAGGGTGTCTGCCTCCCGAACCCAAACTGGGAGCAGGTTCCACAGGAGAGGCGCCTGATAACTGAAGGCCCTGCCTCCCATTCTACTTTTAGAAATTCTAGGAACAACAAGTAAGCCTGCAGCTTGAGAGCGAAGAGTTCTACTAGGATAATAAGGTACTATCAGATCTTTAAGATATGATGGAGATTGGTTATTAAGAGCTTTATATGTCAGAAGAAGAATTTTAAATTCTATTCTGGATTTAACAGGAAGCCAGTGAAGAGAAGCAAGTATAGGGGAAATATGATCTCTTTTGCTAATTCCTGTCAGTACTCTCGCAGCAGCGTTTTGGATCAACTGTAGATGTTTGAGAGAGCTATTTGGACAACCCGATAATAAGGAATTGCAATAGTCAAGCCTGGAAGTAACAAAAGCATGAACTAATTTTTCTGCATCACTCTGAGACAGAATGTTCCTGATTTTTACAATATTACGCAGGTGAAAAAAGGAAGTCCTACAGACTTGCTTTATGTGTGAGTTAAAGGACATGTCCTGGTCAAAAATAACTCCAAGATTCCTCACAGTAGTACTGGAGGCCAATTTGATGCCATCCAGAGAGTAACTATTTGCTTTGAAAGTGAGTTTCTAAGATGTTTGGGGCCAAATACAATGACTTCAGTTTTGTCTGAATTTAGCAGTAGGAAGTTAAAAGTCATCCAGGTTTTAATGTCCTTAAGACAATCTTGCAGTCTAGCTAACTGATCAGTTTCATCTGGCTTCATAGATAAATACAATTGTGTGTCATCTGCATAACAGTGGAAGTTAATACAATGCTTCCTAATAATATTGCCTAAAGGAAGCATGTATAATGTGAAAAGTATCGGTCCTAAGACAGAACCCTGAGGAACTCCATGATTTACTTTAGTATGCTCAGAAGAGTTATTGTTGACATGCACAAACTGGAACCTATCTGATAAGTAGGATTTAAACCAATCCAGTGCTGTCCCTTTAATGCCAATTGAATGTTCTAGACCCTGTAATAAAGTTTTGTGGTCGATTGTGTCAAACGCTGCACTAAGATCTAACAAAACAAGTATAGAGACTAGTCCATTATCTGATGCTATGAGAAGGTCATAAGTAACTTTCACTAGAGCTGTTTCTGTGCTATGATGCACTCTGAAGCCTGACTGAAACATTTCAAACAAATTATTCCTTTGTAAGTGTTCACATAATTGATTTGCAACTGTTCTTTCCAGAATTTTAGAGAGAAATGGTAGGTTGGATATTGGTCTATAGTTAGCTAACACATCTGGATCTAAAGTGGGCTTTTTAAGCAAAGGTTTGATGACGGCAACCTTAAAAGCCTGTGGTACATAGCCTGTTACTAGAGAGAGATTAATCAGATCTAACATTGAAGAATTAATTAAAGGTAAAATCTGCTTGAAGAGTCTAGTTGGGATAGGATCTAAAAGACATGTTGATGGTTTGGATGTAGAAACTGTTGAAATTAGTTCAGAGAGACATATAGGAGTGAAGAATTCTAAAGATTCATCAGGTCTAACAGCCAATTCAAAAGCATCTGTGACATTTGTAGGAAGGGTCAGATTAATTTTATCTCTAATCAGAACTATTTTATGTGTAAAGAAGCTCATGAAGTCGTTACTGGTTAAAGCTAAAGGAATACAAGGTTCAACAGAGCTCTGACTCTTTGTCAGCCTGGCTACAGTGCTAAAGAGAAACCTAGGGTTGTTCTTGTTCTCATCTATTAAAGATGAATAATAAGTTGTCCTGGCATTACGAAGAGCTTTTTTTATAGATTACTAGACTATTTTTCCAAGCCACATACACTACCTCTGAATTAGTGGAATACCACTTTCTTTCCAGCTTTCGGGATGCCTGCTTTAAAGTCCGCAGCTGGGAATTATACCAAGGAGCAAGTCTTCTCTGAGTTATAACTTTCTTTTTTACAGGTGCAACACTATCAAGAGTTGTACGCAGTGAGGCTGAAGTATTATTAACATAATAATCCACTTCTGTGGGGGTAAAATAATAATATTTGCCTTCTGATTTATCAGTAGATGTTGCTGAAGTAAACAGTGAGGGTATTATTTCCTTAAATTTAGATACTGAATTGTCAGACAGACACCTACTGTAATGATATTTGTTCTCAGCTGCTAAACAATCCTTTACTTTAAATTGAAACGTTATCATAAAATGGTCAGAAAGAAGAGGGTTCTGGGGAAATACTGTTAACTCTTCAATTTCTATGCCATAAGTCAGGACAAGGTCAAGAGTGTGATTAAAACTATGAGTTGGTTTATTTACATGTTGAGAAAACCCAATTGAGTCTAATAATGAATTAAAAGCTCTTGTAAGGCCCCAAGGCTGTCTATGTCAACATGAATGTTAAAGTCACCCACAATTATAACTTTGTCTGAAATGAGCACTAATTCAGATAAAAAGTCTGAGAATTGAGATAAAAACTCAGAATAAGGAGCAGGAGGACGATATATAACAACAAATAAAACTGGTTTCTGAGCTTTCAAATTTGGATGAGAGAGACTAACAGTGAGATTTTCAAATGAGCTGTAATCAGGTTTAGGCCACTGGTTCAATTTTAAACTAGAATGGTAGATTGCTGCTACTCCTCCTCCTCGGCCTGTGATTTGAGGAATATGACAGTTAATATGACTAGGGGGAGTTGATTCGTTTAGGCTAACAAATTCTTCCTGCTGCAACCAGGTTTCAGTCAAACAGAACAAATTAATCTGGTGATCAGATCAACACACATACAACACAAAACACTAACACAAAACAAACAATAAGCAGAATGTGAATGACAGGGAAGGGAAGGAATAGAGTGCTATATTACAACGCAATATTGGGAGAATATTACGTTATAATATGGCGCTCTGGGAGGAAGGAATTAGAAGACCACACCTCAAAGGAGCCATAACTTTTGGGAAATGCCAATGTGAAAGTTTGCCAAATGAATGGTTTTAGGAAATCTAAGAATTTAGAGGAATGAATAGAATAGAATAGATTAGAATAGAATGGAATCACTTTATTCATCCCCGAAGGGAAATTCAGTTGTCAGGGTTCTTATCTGTTTAATTTTGAATTGAATAGCCTGACTGCTGATAGCAGGAAAGATTTCCTAAATCTTTCGGTCCTGCAGCGCAGGGATAGGAGCCGTCCACTGATGTTTCGTTGTTCATTGAGGCAGATGTGAAGTGGATGATCCATGTTTGTAAGAATGGCCTCCATCTTGCTCAGTGCCCGTCTCTCCACCTCATCCTCCAGTGTGTTCAATATGATTCCAATCACAGAGCCCACTTTTTTAATCAGTTTGTTCAGACGCATCCTTGTGTTTTATGCTGCCTCCCCAGCAGACTGCAGCATAAAACAGGACACTTGCTACCACAGACTGATAAAACATCTGCAACATCTTGCTGCAGATGTCAAAAGATTGAAATCTTCTGAGGCAATAAAGTCAGCTCTGGCCCTTTTTGTAGATGAAGTCCACGTTTGTAGACCAGTTCAACTTATTATCAAGGTGGACACCTAAATATTTATATGATGTCACCATCTCGATGTCCACGCCACAGGTGTTCACTGGCTGAAGAGGGGGTTTGGATCTGCGGAAATCTATGATCATTTCCTTTGTCTTTGAGACGTTGAGTAGCAGGTAGTTTTTGTGAGTCCATTTACTGAAGACACTTGTCAGATCTCTGTATTCAGCTTCATGTCCATTTCTGATACATGCCACGATAGCAGTGTCATCAGAGTATTTCCCTCCTCTTTTTATTGTTGTGTCCAGAGATGGTATTGATTCCTCTTCACACATCACGGATGTTACTGTGTTGAAAATTCCTCTCCATCTTCTTTTTGTATTCCATCTTTGACACTTTCAGTCTCCTCTTCAACTCATGTTGCACTTCTTAGAGATGGTTCTTTGTCACCATCTCTAAAAGCTTGTTTTTTCTGGTTGAGGATTGCCTTTATGTCGCTTGTGATCCATGGATTGTTATTGGGGAAACAGCGAACAGTCTTTGCAGGTATGACTGTGTCTCTGCAGAAGCTGATGTATTCAGTATAGCAATCAACCTGTCTGTCAATCTTCATACTGTCCTCATCTGTTTCCAGAAGCACATTCCAGTTTGTTGAGTCAAAGCAATCCCTTAGAGCTTTACTAGCTGGAGGAATCCATCTTCTGATCTGCACTTTAGTTGCAAGCTGTCTCAGCACACAAGGTTTGTAACAGGTCTGCAGATAAACAAGGTTATGATCTGACCTGCCCAGTGGTGGTAAGGCAGTAGCTCTGTAAGCTTCTTTGACATTGGCATACAGCAGGTCTAGGGTTTTATTCTCTCTGGTAGGGCAGTTAACAAACTGTGTAAATCCAGTCAGATGAGAAGAGAGGCTGATATGATTGAAATCTCCTGATATTATTACAAGTGCCTCAGGATGTTGAGTCTGTATTCTAGCTACAGTATCATGCAAAACATCACATGGAACCAAGTCAGTTGCTTTGGGTGGAATGTTTACAAGTATTGTTATGATGTGACTGAACTCCCTTGGAACATTATATGGCCGAAGTCCAACTGCCAACAGTTCAATATCTGGACAACACAACTTCTCCTTAACCGTTATGTGTGAGGAGTTACACCATCTCTGGTTAACAAATAAAGCCAGACCGCCTCCTTTCTTCTTGCCACTAGCTTTAGCAACTCTGTCTGACCTTATGAGGGTGAAGCCAGATCCACAGTTGAGTCTGAGATGTTCTGATTCAGCCAGCTTTCAGTAAAACACAGGAGACTGCATTCACGGTATGTTTTGTCCTTCACCAACGTCTCCAGCTTGTCACTTTTGTTTGGCAAAGAGTTGACGTTTCCCATGATGATTGATGGAAGAAAGGGCTTGTATCTCCATTTCCTAGCCTTCACCTTTGCACCAGCATGGCAACCACGAAAACACCTCAAGATGTCCACTGGAATTGGATGTTGCTGTCCAGATTTGTTCTGTCTCAATGAAAAAAGCTCCTCTCTTAAATAAATTCTTCTCCCAGCAGAAACCTCCATCAGCAGTCGATAAAACACAACAAAATATTTAAAAAAATATAGCAAAAATACAGCAAAAACTGAAAACAGTTAAGAGACACCAAACTTTGCAGCCACTTTCACAGGCGCAGGTTCCAGAATGAATGCACCAAGTATTCAGTGATTGAAAGGTACTTGCGTGCCCGTGATGATGATGATGAAGGTGACGATGATGCGTGCGGTCCGGTCGGCCTGTGAAAGCGGGTCGGAACAACGGTGGACAGAGTGGAGCCTCAGAGTGATGGATAGCAAGTTGACTTCAAAATTCTGGAGAACTCAAAATGGTGCTTTCAGATGTGGTCTTTTAAAGTGGGCCTTTGCATATCATTAACTCAGCAGGGGTCTGGTACATCCTCCGTCAGGGAGGGCTGATGTCCAGATGTCCCTCACAGAGTTACATTTTCAGGTAATTTCTGTAACTTTCCAAAATATTGAAATTTGGTGGGCATGGTTTATCTAGGAGCATTACTGATAGATAGCTGATTAAAATGATACCAGACATGCTCATATGTAATTGGCAGACATGTTAAAATTATGACATTGATACTAATCAGGAGGAATAAAATATTAAGAGTAAGGCAAAAGGTAGATTAATCCTGAAGTCATTGAAAGGTTCACTTGTTCAGTGAAATGGATGTACATAAAAGGAGTTTTGTCCAGAATTGGGAGACGATTGTCTTTGTTAGGTTTTAGGTGAGTCCAGAGTTCTTTTGTTTGTAAATGGAATGTATTTGAAGTGTTCCTCCAGGTTTCTGAACTTGTTCCCTTCGATGGTTCAGGAATCAGTCAGAATTTTTATTGCCATCAATTTGGTTCCTTGGAGACTTGGTGGTACTTGGGGTTTTGAGCCAGTCTCTTGCTAAGACAAGTCCAATACCAGGTGTAAACTAACCGTGACGTCACCCATTGGTTTCAACGCCGAGAAAATGAAGCCCGGATTTTGCTACTTCCTGGTCGCCGTTTTGGATTTTTTGGAGCCAGTGACATAAAAAGCGTCATCAAACAGACTGGACCGGAGAGCAACTAGGGGCAGGATTGGCTGAGGACTCTCTTATCCCGCCCACATTTTACCGCAGAGGCTTCTGTTGCTGTCTATCAAGTATAGCCATGCCCCCTGGCTCCGCCAACTTTAACAATTTATTTAAAATTCAGTATTGATTTATTTTAAGATCGGCCACCTGATCTCTCATTTTGACCATGAAAACTAACAGGAAAAAAATCCTGAGCTGTAGAAAATCAGTCTATCAAATTTTATTTTTTCCAAAAATGAATTGGGGTCTATGGAGCAAAAGCTTTTTGGAGCCAACCCTAGCGGACAGCGTGATATTGCAAGTTTTTGACACTTCCGGGTTGGCTTCAATTGTGGAGCCAGATGCTTCGTCCACTATATATACAGTCTATGTCCAATACACAGCCTGGAGGTCTGTATTGGGGAAAATCCTTTAACATCGGCTCTCGGCCTCGCTTCCTGCTGACTCGGTGCTTCGCACCCCCATTACAGACATTTCCCATATCTGGCGTGGTATCCTTGTGTACCTCTTGCTTCACTGAACAAAAGGGGAGCCCGTCTCCATCCTATGGCTGCAGAGGTGCTAGGACTCCAGGGGCCTCATTTATAAAACATTGCGTAGGATCCATACTAAAAGTTTGCGTACGCCGAAAATCTGAAATAGGCGTATGCCAAAAAATTCTGATATATAAAACTGTGCGTACACACAGCTGCACGCAATTTCCCCTTTATAAATCACACACCAGCTGGAAGTTTGTGTAGGTGGATCCACCTCACATCCCGCCCACAGCACACCCAGATTTTACCGTGAATGGTCAATGCAAAGTAACTCATGAATGTATCTGCATATAAATAAGCTGGTGATCCACGGCATTTTACGCAGCGCCGGCCTGCAGTCTTTTCCCTACACTGCTGTGCATCAGGATGAATGAGTCATGTGTCGACCCAGGCCACCCTGCCACTAAATTTGTTCCAATCATGTCCAATGTACAAATAATTTGTACACGAATTGAATGTACATTTTTACGGTTCACTTAGAAAAATTCATCTTTGGAGCCCTTACAGCAACATGAGTGCAGTCAGTTACGCCGATTACATTTGGGAAACCGGACATTGCTGCAAATTGCCATTTAATGTTGGCCTGCTCACCCACAGTGTAAGGAAGCCTGATGTATTGACTGGTCATGTTTATAATGCCATCCAAAACAGCTGGCATTATTGCGCTGAGGGATGGTTGTGATATCACAGACTTAAAGGACATCATTTAACTGTATATCAGACCCAAATGGGATTTAGACAACAAATGTAACCTCATATATTCGTCATATAAAACACATACCTGTCGGCCAATTCCCACTGGAAGGAGCCGGTCGCCAGAAACCCCAGAGTGGTCAGCTCCTGTGTCTGTACCGGGATGGCGTGGTTTCGGTGGGTGGGTCGGTCTAAGACAGGGCCCAGTTCAGCACATAGATCCAAGAGCACTGCTCTGGGGAATCTAAATCGGCTTATTAGCCAGTCATCATCATGGGCCAGGAAATCTCCGTGATCCCTGAAATCTCTCTCCATTCTTAACCTACCATTTATGTGACTTCCAGCAATGCCAGCACATCCATTGTGCCACATTACGCATGGCTGTCACCCACTATTTATCCGCTTGATCAGTGATTGGACTGATTGTCACATGCCTTTTCCCGATTAGTAATCAATCAGTGTCATCCACAGCCCTATATCATTTGAAGATGGATGTTTGGTATATGAAGTTCTGCAAATACAGTCGTAGGCCGAATGGCACACTATAGGAACATCTACAACAATGAGGGTTTATGATTATCCAGCGCAACAAGTCTAACATGTGATGACAATAAAGGTTTGAGATCAATCCGGCTTCAATTCACCACTTCACCCTCCGGCACTAACCTGGCAATAGCCAGATTAATAATTGTGTAGTACTTGATAGTACTCCACAATATCAATCTGGGACCGCTCCATGTAAATCCGTTCGGAGGAAAGAGGCACGGATTGGACAATGCAACAGTATGTCCCGCCTCTGACAGGTTTGTTTTTAGCCAATCGCGGGATCTTCACAACGAGCGGAGCCAATTGGTAGATTAAACTCTTACCAAAACCCGTAGGTAAAAAAGCACAAACATCTTTACCATCCAGAAATGCGCAAAGCACCTCTCGTTGTTCTTCCTTCAAAGAAGCAATAGGAGATTCAGCTAAAACTGACTTAATAGCAGCATCTACATGATCGTTGTCCTCCGTTGCCATGTTTGTTTTGATCTACTGGCGCTTGGTGTCGTCTTCACACCCGGATATCCCGCCCCACACACGAATACTGCTGCGTGATTGGCCCGAACCAACTTGGTTCTGTACGAACAGTGAATGCGGGAGCAGAGCAAGACGGTTTCTTGACAGATTTGTGAACTCACAAATATCACGAGAAATCAACTTGCTGGCAAGGTTACTCCGGCACTGCCGTTCCCTCTGTCTCCAAAATGTGTGTAAGCAAGCATCAAGGTTGGCGCACCGGTGCTCATATTCTCATGCCAAGTTTGCTTTTATAAATCACAACCTTTGCATAGAAAGTGGCGTACGTAACTTTCTAGCCCTGTTTTGTGTGTACGCAAGCTTCATAAATTAGGGCCCAGAGCTTTAGGTGGGGGAATAAACAAAACTCTGTCCTGGTTCTGTTTCACTGTTGATAATGGCTGGTGGATCCTACAGATGTACGGCAGTACTGCAAGTGATTCACGTGATCATAAATTTTGTAGTTTCCTATTTTGTTGGTACAGCTTGTCGGCATATACAATGTACATAATGTGTTATCCCTAATGTCATTCTATGGTCATTGATTTAACCCCTAAATACTTTTCACTGTCAGCTGGGATAGGCTCCAGCACCCCCCGCGACCCTAGTGAGGATAAAGCGGTGTATTGAGAATGGATGGATGGATGGATACTTTTCACTGTATTAATGGTCAATATTTAAAAGGCTGTTGCCTCCTCCAGAATGTGCAGATTTATGAAGTCCTCACCTTGCCTCTAATTATTTAGAAATGGTATTGTGTATTATTTCAAGATGTAATTTTGCACTAAAATATCTTTAAAGGAAGGTCTAAAGAATGACCAATGTATTGTCACCTCATCTTGCTGTTGTGGCAGGTTGTGCTAGTCCATCAGTGGGGTTGATGTGGTCGCTGTTTCAACCCTAATTATCCCTGAAACTGTGGTGTCCGCCATGACTAATGTATGTTGACTCTGCCCTAATGAAGCATCTCAAATGAAAGGGATGGCTGTAAATTCTTCTCCATGCATCTTAGTGATTGATCCACTCCTACTTGCTAATTTGCTCACAACCCCACTTCTGCACTTGTTTTGTGTACTGTACATTGTGTACAGAAAACTCACTTCCTTAACTATGTGTACTTTGACTTTCATAATCCAATAACATAGTCAGAATGGATTCTCCTGGCTTTATATCATCTGTTGCTGACCATATGAATGAGAGACAGTTTACCATCTGTAATCTGGGTGCAGTGGAACACACCTTTCCAGTTTATATTAAATATAAACTGGATATATACACATACACATATATACACACATCATCGTGTTTCTACATGACAAAACATATTCCCCGAGCAGTGATACAGTTTGTGATTATCCTTGGATTTGAGACAAACTGATTTGCTTAAGATATCACAAAGAGCAAATTTATACTATTAATTAAATGACATTCAAATGGATATATACTGTGTAATAGTACATATATTTATCAATAGCAGCTACAAAGGTGTCAATTTGTGTTAAATCTGATGATACGAAGTTTGTCACACTGTTGGCTGCTCTACACTGTAGCTGATAAATATTACTGCAGACTGACATACTCAGCTGCTCCAAACCCTCAAGAGTCCTGATGTTTTACAATGCATTGTAAGCCAAGTTGCGATCCTGGTTGTTTGAACTAGGCAAGTATAATAGTAGGACATATGTGTATATAGGATACAGGCCACCACTGACAATGTTGAATAAATAGTTGAACACTTGTCTATTTTAAATTTACATAATTCAGCTCAAGCCCTGCGACAGACTGGCGACCTGTCGAGGGTGTCCCCTGCCTTTGCCCGAGTCAGCTGGGATAGGCTCCAGTCCCCCCCCCCCCCCCCCCCCCCCCCGTGACCCTAGTGAGGATAAAGCGGTGTATAGAGAATTGATGGATGGATAAGTCAGCTCACACAATATCTTTAATATAATAATTTGCAATGTGACCATGCTTTGGTGAATGTGGATTTTGAATTTCAACATAAATAGTACTGACACCAGTATTTTAAAGAGTCCTTTTTTTTAAAAAAAAGTTCTAGAAGTTTTCATGCTCTAGTTTGGCTAATTCATGGAATTGATGTAAAAGCCATAGCTGACTGAATCCACTGGGTGGCACTTGCAAATTAAGCGTGTGAAATAGTTTAGTTCACTTTATTAGGACACAGTAGATGATGCAAGATAAGAAGTATGTATCCAGAGATAAAAAATTAAAAAAATTTCCTTCATTCTTGTTGTGAAAATTTAATTTAAAAGGGATTACTTATTTCACCCAAATGGTATTTATGATTTAGTATAAGATTTGTCTCATTTTTTTTTACCCTGTGCAGTCACCAATACTTGGGAGTGTTTGTACAGCCCATCCAGAGCTGTCATTTGAAGGATAGATCATATCATTCGATTGTTTCAATATATGTGTTCAGTCAAAATGAAGCCTCTAGCTCTGACAGCAGCCTGTGCTGCCCCTCTATCTTTCAGCTATGCCATTCATGATACACCCTCCAGATAACAAGTGAGTGATGCCTGATAGAATTGAATTCCTTGCACCCCAAGCCTAATCTTCCTTCATACAAACCCCACAACCCCCTGCCCTCACAGATAAAACCTCCTTCAGTGGGACGAGACACATGGTGATACATGTTCAGCTGACCTGCCTGATTAAATAAAGGTTTTTGAGAGAAAAAGAGAGGCAAAAATTATGTGGAAAGGGAAGATTCTGCTGCCTCTACCTGAATGCTCTAGGCACTCTGGGGCTCAGCTTCCTTATCAGGCTGGAGCAGAAGTGTGGATTAGAGGGTTGGTGACCTTGGCTGAGTTGCAGTTAACATCCCCCTCTTCAGGACTTGGGTCATGGAATCTCTTGCCCTTCAGCAGAGGAAATGGCACACATGTGAGAACAACCCCCCCCCCCCCCCCGCGCCCCCCGCCCCCCCCCCCACACACACACACATACACACACACTGAATTAATGGAATGGATTCTTGCAAGCAAAGTCACCGTATAAAATATAATTTAATGAAAGGTGAGTTATGACAGTCATTAAGTAAAATTCTTCTTTGAATTTGGTCAACTTCAGCATTTATGGACTATCACAATAAATGCAATATTATGGTATCATCAGAAGCACACTATGACCACAGAGTGAAGTTAATGTTCTTGCAAATGCACATAGTTATTTTAGTAATTGCAGGATATTTTGTTCAGCAGATGAAAGAGTGGCTGCTGTGTTTTATTAGCGTTGGACTGGTTTACTTTAATTCACTTTATTGGGCCTTTGTTGTTCCCCAACAGGCTTCAAACTGAGAAAGAGGAGGATAGTCAATGAGCCGACAGGTGGGACAGGGAACTGCCCCCACCTAGTGGAGGCAATACCGTGTGAAGACCCCAGCTGCTTTGACTGGCTGGTGGTTAAACTGGAGGAGTGTATCCCTGACAATGAGAAGAAATGTGGACCAGGAACCCAAATCCCTCAAGTCCAGTGTGTCAACAGTGATGGTGAGTACACATATGCTTAAAACTGCTTTTAAGGTCATCACAAGTAATGCAATGTTGATTGTTTACTTACCATTTAATAAGTTTACTAGCCATACAGCTACTTCAGCTAACGTTTGATCACAATCATACTAAGATAACTGTGATCTGTCACAAGGGATCAGTATAAACAACAGAAACAAAAAACAGCAGTGACTAGCAGGCTTGCAGACTTCTTCCTTCCACTCTCTTTGACCATTATCTGGTGTTTACAAGCATTTCCTCAGCTACAGGGAATATTGGGCCATCGACAGGTCATCAAAGTAAAACACACTGTTACATTGAATAAAATTACACATTTCTCTAGGTGTGATTATTATTGAAAACCTTTTGGATCATGTAAGTAGGCAGGGAAACAAACTATACAGTATGAAATCAGCATAGTTGTTTTTAGACATTTGAATGAGAAATATTACAGATTGTACTTCAAAAACAGATGATTAAGTAAGAAAGTGAGTAAGTTCTGGCATCATGATGTGCATCTTTTTTCTGTGATTTCTAAATAGGTCACTGCACACTTATTCACAATGGACATAAAGAAAATAAGAAAATCATGCTCTCAGAAAATGTAAGTCAAAATATGTTAGTGTGCTCAGATTGGAATAAAAGATATGATCCTGAGGATAATGTTTGATGCAATTTGTCACACAGCACTGGCTTCTATCTGTCCCTTTAATCTCAGTATCTCAACTCATTGTCTGTCACGCCACTCCAAGTAAGTCTTCTGATCAAGCGTACATTGTAATATAATGTTAAAATCTTGGGTCTGATGCACTTGCCTGATCCTACTGTTACATCATTTAAATTGCAGTGAACAGCACTCACCAGGTATGTTACACAGATATAAGCAGAATAACAGTGAAATATGACAAAACTGCTGCTTTTTTCCATCCATCCATTCTCTATACACCGCACCATCCTCATTAGGGTCGCGGGGGTCGCCGGAGCATATCCCAGCTGACTCGGGCAGGGGACACCCCGGACAGGTCGCCAGTCTATCGCAGGGCCACACACACAGACAAACAACCGCACTCACATTCACACCCACGGGCAATTTAGAGTCATCAATTAACCTCAGCATATTTTTGGACTGTGGGAAGAAACCGGAGTACCTGGAGAAAACCCACGCATGCACAGGGAGAACATGCAAACTCCATGCAGAAAGATCCCAGGTTCAGGCCGGGACTCGAACCAGGGATCTTCTTGCTGCAAGGCGAAAGTGCTAACCACTACCCACTCTGCAGCCCTGCTGCTTTTTTGAAGAGTATATTTATCTTGAAGCTGTAAAACTGCATAATGACTTATCTGTTGAGGGACATCAACTTTTGCTGTTGCATATCTAGTCGGAGCTGGGGATCCAGCTTATATAAAGAGAAGAGCAGGTGTGTGGCATGTATCATACATTGAAAGCATGTGCCGATCCTAACAGTGTCGACTGCGCTGCATATTCTCTTTGATGTTACTACTGAAAATTGCAAAGCTTTTTATCGGTTTCATTAGCAAAATACAGCATTCATCACATGTTTTGCTTTCCTGTTTGTACTGTTTGACTCCATTTGCATCTCTGGGCACATCAAACTTTTAAGACAATATTCCAAATCAAGATCAGGACTATTTGCTATCATCTTGGATTCTTAGATGATATCTGTATCACCATGAAGTATTTTAATATTAATATTTAATATTAGTTGAATGCATTAGTCAAAACGGATGTCGGGCTCTTCTGTTCTACAGTTCTACTTATTTGTAGCAGTGCCTGTGTGAGAAATTTTAAGGATAAAAATTCTTTGGCGATGAGAAAATACATGGAACAGCAGTAATGATGTGGTTCTGCTGAACCCATTCGCTAATTACCAAATAAGTGGAGATGTTTCTGCTCTGTTTGGAGACCGTGTTCAGTGGGATGTGGGTCAGTTTATTCAGCACTGATTGCTGCACACACACCTGGCTCCTTTTGAGCTATTACTCTGTGGGCCTAGTAGGCTTGTAATTGCTGTATTTGCTGTATTTCTCTATTGTTTGTGCAATTCTAAGCAATTTCATTGTGTTCTTATACACACGTAGCTGCTTTTCCCTGGGTTCCATCACAGGTGACTGGTGAAAACTGTGCTGGAAGAGAATATGAGCTATACGAACAACAGTGCCTGAGGGACCTTACTGCCTTTCTCTCTCTTTCACTCACTCGCACACACGCACGCACCCACGCACAGTGACTTGAACTAAACAGCAAGACAGATCCTTTTATTTCTTTATTTTACCATTGCGGAACAGTGGTGTCCGCCAAGTTTAATGTGGATGTTAGGCATCCACATGAATGTCAGGACTGTAGGCTTCCCAGCAGAACATTGGATTATAACAAGATGACTGATGTTACTCACTTCACCTGTCAGTGTTCATAATGTTGTGGCTGATTGGTGTATAGAGGGTATTGCTTTCTTGAGAAAAAGACGGACCATATCATGTAACACAGAGGCTAACTAACAGTCCGCCAAGTTTTATTTCAGGATTCATTCTGCCAGCAGGTAGAAACTCAGGACTTTCAGCTCTATGTCACAAATGGAAAGAAAAATGTGAAATCCAATAAAACTATGAAATAAGAAATAATGAGACATGGGACTTCAGCTATGATTGAAAACTTTAAAGCTCCATTAGAAATTGTGGCAACAGTTTTGTCAGACATCTAAATACTTTTATTTTTTAATACCACGTGATGTGCTTTTCAGGGTCCTGTGGAAATGGAAGATGTAATTCAAAATAAAAAGCTGCCATAGAAATTAGTGGTTTCATAATAGCAACTTTTAAAGCCTGCATATATAGCCTGAGGCTGCACAGTGAGGTAGTGGTTAGCACTTTCGCCTAGCAGCAAGAAGATCCCTGGTTCAAATCCCGGCCTGAGCCTGGGATCTTTCTGCATGGAGTTTGCATGTTCTCCCTGTGCATGCGTGGGTTTTCTCTGGTCACTCTGGCTTCCTCCAACAGTCCAAAAATATGATGAGGTTAATTGGTTACTCTAAATTGCCCGTAGGTGTGAATGCGAGTGTGATTGTTTGTCTGTATATGTAGCCCTGCGACAGACTGGCGACCTGTCCAGGGTTTCCCCTGCCTTCGCCCGAGTCAGCTGGGATATGCTCCAGCACCCCCCGCGACCCTAGTGGGGATAAAGCGGTGTATAGAGAATGGATGGATGGATATATAGCTTGTATGTAAAGAGAAGTTGATGATGTTTAATCCTGCAGTGTTAATTAAAGGGAAGAGAGTCAGGCTGGGATGGGATCTAACAGACATGTTACTGGTTTAGAAGAAGGGTGTACTATGGATGTATGCTCTGAGAGATTTTACAGCAGAGAAGTATTCGAAATACAAGTCTGGTTCTATGGACGCCCCAAGAGCCAGTGCACCTAAAGACATATACATGAATTTTTCTCTGATAGTATAAACTTTAATGGTAAAAAAGGTCATAAAGTCATTAGTACTAAGAGTTAAAGGAACACAAGGCTCCACAGGGCTGTGACTCTTTCTTAGCCTGGGTAGTCCTTAAGAGAAACCTGGGATTGTTCTTGTTTTCCTATATTAGAGATAAATAAAAAGCAATTCTTGTTCTATAAAGTGTATTTTTTTTTAAAAAGTCATTAAGCTATCTTTCCAGGCTTAACAACATTAACTTTAAAGTGATCTACAGTATGTCTGAATGACAAATAGACTGATAAAGTAGCAATGTTACCTATCCCATGTGTAGAAAGGGCTTTGGCTGAGTTTCAGAACATTGACCATGAGCCAAGTGAATTAAAAGATAAACTTTGCTGATCTTTTGTACTTGCAGCTTGAATGGTGCTCAATTGTCAGAGACTATGCTAAAATGAATGAAGGGAATAGTGTGTCATTGAAAAAATGCTCAACATGTTTCTAGTTTTTCGGGAAAGGTGTAGACAGAAAACAACTGAGATTGAGGAAAATATTTTCCTGTTGCATTTATGTTCATTGGCACCTAACTCCATTTAATCAAGGACATGGTAAATACAGACTTCCATCATGCTCATGTATTCTCTGAGGCAGCTTCTGGAAAAGGAAACATTTGTTGCGGTGAAATGCATGAAACAGAACAGTTTGAGAGAAACATTATTATTTAGATAATATTTTTGGGGAATCTTATATAAGATTTCAAATATCTAGTCCCCCGGAACCGTGCAATTCATTGGCAAGTGGAGAAGGCATGGAAAATTTCTTAGTAATTTGAAGTGAGACCATAGAAAAAAATGAGAAAATAG
The DNA here is from genome assembly GCF_021347895.1 of Acanthochromis polyacanthus. Lineage (NCBI taxonomy): Eukaryota > Metazoa > Chordata > Actinopteri > Pomacentridae > Acanthochromis > Acanthochromis polyacanthus. Next base: position 14,096,399 of record NC_067123.1, read on the forward strand.
GACAGAATGCTCTAAAAACTCACTGGTAAAATTATAAGCTGAAACAGCAGATGGGTAGGTGGATGAGCAGCTTTGTTTCTGCATCATTTTTTAAGTTGGGGAACTGAAATATGTAAAAATTCACTTTAATTATTGAATCGATCATGACCTGAATTTAGTATTTATATTCAATCGTTTTTGTGGGTCTAGTGTGCGCGATGTGTGTAAACACATGCTGGTGCAGATGTGTAGTAGCAATTATTGGTAGATTCCTGAACCATAATACAGTAGCTGCTAATGAGGGCTCTGGGGAGAACGAGAGAAGAGAGAGAGGCATGAAGTTGCACTTCACTTTCCATATTAGAATAAAGGTGCCCATTGGCTGCTGTGCACCAAGTTCTTGCAGTGGCAGTGATTACCCTTTTCATCCGAAAGTGGGATGTGACAGCTACAGCCACAGCTGGTTATCATAATCTTGCTCCGCAGAACAAATAAAAGATAAATGTCCTTGAAAGACAATTCTTTCAAGGAAACGCTGTCAAGTCCTGCTTCTTTCATTGTTTTATTTATTTATTTATTTTTTAGTTTTCTAAAGTTCAGATCTTTTGGAGATCTTTAGACAAGAATGTCATATTTGTTGAGTGTGCTATTCTTTCATCTTCATATAAGTAGAGAACAACTAAAGAAATGACGGAATATTATACTTGGAGGCGATAATGCTGCAGCAGGGCTCTATTTTTATCATTATTAATTATGGTAAACAAAGAAAAAGTAGTGGGAGCTTCCTAGCATGCAATCTTTTTTTCCCCATCTGCATTCATTTAAAGAACATAACTTGGGATGACTTCTGTTTTACCAGGCTATCATAAAGAGTGTAAAATGTTACAGGAAGACATACATCCACATGTTCAGTATGTTGATGAGGAATGTGTCATAAGCCAGGCTAAAAGAACCCCTCATTATCTTTCTTCTATTTTACAGTCTCAGTGTAAGTTACCATATGTGAGACAATACAATGAACAGATTTAAGAAATCCTATGTACCTATATCTGCAAAAAATTAAATGAGCACAGCAGGATAGAGGTGATAAGAGCTGTGCATTATTTTACTAATCTTCAGATAGTGGTTACTAATGCACATTTTTTTATGTGTATTTGTGTTTTTGTTATGTTGGAATGATGTCATGCTGTGTCTTCTGTCCTCAGTCTGGTAACATATCCAAAGAAAATTTCCCCAAAAGGACATGAAGTTCATCTTAATATTCAACTGTCATTTGTAAGCTTTTATAAAGTGAGTCTTGTTACAGATTGCAGATAAATGAAGTTGGTCATTGAAAATGGAGGAAAAATCAACACAGAAATCAACACAGGCAACTGCCCTCTGTCTCTCAAGTTTGAACCAAACACTGGCCCAAAATTCACTGGTGTCAAAAGTTTGGCAATGACAGGGATTCTTTGACATTACAGAACATGAAGTATTTATACGCATACACATTTAAGTCTTACATACGACTTGAGACTTGTAGAAATGTATACAGTTCAGTGTGGGCTGGCTGCTCTGTAGCTACACTGTCTTTTGGTGAAAATGGGTGAGTGTTGTGGTTAATGTTTCTCATAATTTTGTGAAAATTTGCAATTCAGTATTTACTTGGAAAATATTAATTTGGGTGTAACACTGATGGCAACAGCAATGGTTAAATGACAACTGAATCCTTAGCAGTACATTATTTTACAGCATCTAATGTAATAGAAATAATGAATAAATTCAGACAATATTTGCTTAGTATCACTTAAAAATACATTAAACAAAAATGAAGGAAATTTTTTAGTACTGAATAAGACAGACTTGTCTTTCAATTAGAGTGTAGGAGGTTGTGAGACAAAATATTTTCAGATAATTTTCACTTCTTTCCTGTCCCTGCATTCCTCAGGGCACTTCTTACTATTTGGAATCATTTAAATGGCTTATGAATACATCCAGGTAAGTAATTTCAATCTCAAGAATAAAAGAAAAAATTTTCAAGGTGACCTCATCTTCATCTTTCTGTCATTCTTTCTTTATTTCCATCTTGCGAAGGGCTCTCAGTTAAAGAGGTAGGGGTTCCTTTCATGGCACCCTCACACTTTTTGGCAAATTAGATTAGTACAGCCTGCTCCACACAGTCAGCTTGGATTTAGTCTGCCTTTCTTCCCCATTCACTGTGACTGTGTAAGAGGCAATCTCCCTCAGATGTAGCAGAAATGAATAGGGGAGAGCCTAGGTCTGGTACATTTCTATCAACAGAAGTTCAGACAGAGGTTTGACTTGTCTGATGTGTGCAATGTTAAAAAGAAAATTGCATGTGAGCGGCAACGAAGGGAGGTGCTTTCTCTCAAACTCTTCCAGCAATTTCATTCAGCAGTTGCTTTTATCCAAAGCAACGTACATCTGAGAGTAGATGGCCTTGCTGCAAGAAATTTTTAAAAATATTTTCAGTTATACTGAAATCATTAATTTCCTTAAAAAGGATTCATTTTCAATATTTTGTGTGGGTGTTACAACTGTGGTCGTATAGATAAGTGTAGTGCCTTTCTGTGCATGTGTGTCTCCTTTGGTTTGCCAATCCAGTATGCAAATAGAACTGTGCGGTCCCACTGCCAGGACTGGACACCAGGATGCTGGGTCAACACAGGATTGGTCGGGCAACCGTGAAGGCCGGTATTAAAGGTGGAGGGATAACGCCGTCTCCATGTCAGAGCGCGTGCCATCCATCCTCCACTGCTTCCAAACAGCACACGCAGTCAGCTCAATTTGTACTTTGTATTGTAAAGCATAGTTTGTGGTAATGCATAGTAGCAAAGTGAATGTAGGAGTGACTTGGCTCTTTTCTCATCTTTAACTTAGAAAGGAAGGTAAACCTCTGTGTTTTCTTTTACCCATGTTGTTTTTTTTTGTTTTGTTTTTCTCACTCCGGATTTTAGTTAAACATTACCACTGCTTTGTTTTGTTTTAAATCACATCCTTTGTTTAAACAACATTTTTATTGTAAATAAACACTTCAGTTCTTCGAGAAAATGTGTGTTGGTGACTGCTTGGGACCAATGAAAGATGGCATTTCATGTTACGTTCGAGCACCCCTAGGCTGGGTGTAACAGTGGATGTCTGCCATTCAGGTTGTTCCCGGAATGCATCTGACTTTCTTACATTTTTTCCTCGATGGTTAGTGGGAAGATCTTTTCCAAATCCTTCCATGTGACCACAGCAAAAATTCTTCAAACAATAATAGTGCTTGAATGTCTGTATGCTCTTTCTGTTTAAAGAAGCAAAAGTTAACAACTGGTAGGAGATGGACTATAGACAGCAGTCCCTAGCGTCAGACGCTTTGTTGAATCGGCCGTCTGGCAAACAGAACTGTCTATCCCAAGCTCGGCCTTTGTGTGTTGCTGTAACAGCATCATGGTATTTATGTGTGCAGATACATCAGTCCCAACTTGTATGACTACAAAAAGTCATTAGTCAAGTACAGCCTTCTTTTGATCAACAACTCTGTTTAATAATGCAGAATTTGATTGGTTGTCTCATAATTATCTATCCATGAATTAACACCAATCATACTAGATGCTGCAATGATCCTTAACAGTTGTGAAAATGTATGGTTGTCATGAATGACTGGGGCAAAGACAGGTTCTGTCCTTTGAAGAGTATGAATGTGTCAGTAAATTCCATGGCAGTTCACCATTGAGTATGGTGTTTTTGTTCATGCACAACTGGAGCAATTTGCCCAATGAAGGTGCTAAAGGAACAGTCGGTGGTCACCTGTGACATTATGAAACATCGACAGTAGGGTATGTGTATCCTCTGTAATCACTGACCAGCTGTGCAAAGACCTTAGACCAAACAGCTAAAGATGTGTTAATGGTTCTTTTTTCTAACTGGATGTTAGAATTCTCTTATTGTCGTTTATTGATATGTGTTGACCCATGTAGAATTTAATGCTTGTTTGATTATCAAGAAATAGTGGAAGCATGCAGTGTGCCATAACAAAAGACATCATGAAAGCCATCAGTGTCATACAGATATTTTAATGATTTCCTCCAGCATCTATCACATGGAAATCTTTTATTATCCCTGTCAGGGTTCCGTATGTCTTCCATTGCTAACACCACTCCACCCCCACAGCTCTGGTGTATTCCCCAGAGCTGCTCTTGACTGGCCTCTTATTGATCTCTTGTTGTCTCTTTCTGATGAGAATGGATCTGTTTTTTCCCCAGGGTCCCAGACATGTCATTGAACTCACTGGTTGCCATTCTTCCAGACCTTCAAAATAAGATATTCGCAGATATAGATCTTGGATGGCACTTGGCTTGGGCTGAAATGGGATGATGGTAGTTAGAGTAAGGATCAGATCTAGATCAATACAGAACAAATCAGCAACTCAGCAGTCTTACCCCTGCAACAACAAATCCTTGAAGAGACCTCTAATTGAGTACAAATCAGTAGGCCTTCTCAGATTCATATCGAAATGATTCTGTAACTCAAGACTTCAGTAATACATAGAATAGAATAGAATAGAGTAGAGTAGAATAGAATAGAATAGAAAGCCTTTATTGTCATTGTATAATGGGTATACAATGAAGATGGGAGCACTGCTCCATTTGGTGCTTAGAAAAATATATACAATAAAAAATACAATAAATAAATAAATAAATAAATAAAAATAGAATAAATACAATAAAAATGCAATGAAATACAAATAGAAAGAACGGCAATTATAGAAAAACAGGAGCTTTAAATTGCACATACTGATAAAGTGACATTATATATTGTTCTTGGAGGTGAGTGGAGATTCAGTGTGGAATGAATATTGCACAAGATTGCACGTGTAGTGCGTGTTCCCAGTGATGTTATTGTTATTGTGTTCATGTTTTCCTGTTGTTCAGAGCACTGATGGCTCTGGGGAAGAAACTGTCCCTGAGTCTATTTGTTCTTGTTTTATGTGCTCTCGTAGCGCCAACCAGAGGGCAGAAGGTTGAACAGATTGTGACTGGGATGGGATGGGTCCTTGATAATGTTTGTTGCTCTGCTGAGATAGCGAGAGCTGGCAATATCGTCCAGGGAGGGGAGGAGGTAACCAGTGATCTTCTGGATGGCATTGATCATGCTCTGCAGCGCTCTCCTGTTGGCTGCAGTGCACCCAGCATACCACACTGTGATGCAGTATGCCAGAATGCTCTCAATGGTGGCTCGGTAGAAGGTCAACAGCAGCTTCTCCTCCAGGTGGTTTTTCCTGAGCACTCTCAGGAAGTGGAGTCGATGCTGGGCCTTCTTCCCCACCGCCGCGGTGTTAACAGTCCAGGAGAAGTCATCAGAGATGTGAACACCCAAAAGTTTGAATGAGTGGACCCTTTCAACGCGGACCCCGTTGATGAGGAGTGGGGCCGGGCCCATGCTGCATTTGCAGAAGTCTAGGATGAGTTCTTTTGTTTTTGTTGTCTTTAGTGTGAGATTGTTCTCTGAACACCACAACCGCCACACCTCTCCCAACCTCATCTCTGTAGGCTGACTCATCTCCTGAGATGATGGAGTTGAAGAGATGGGTTGGTGTGCAGTTGTGTGTGTACAGTGAGTACAATAAAGGACTAAGTACACAACCTTGTGGGGAGCTGGTGCCGAGTGTTATGGTGGGGGAGGGATGTGGGCCGAGTCTGACAGTTTGTGGGCGGTCTGTTAAAAAATATTTTATCCATCTGCAGATGGATGTGGGCAGTCCAAGGAGAGAGAGTTTGTTGACCAGTATGTCCGGGATGATGAAATGAAAAGCTGAGCTGGACATGAATATTGAATGAATACATAGGGTTGGACATGAATATTCGAATATTCACATTTTTATTTTACTAGCCCAGAATTGCTATTCGGACCAGTCCTAGCAATACATCAAAACTATGACCATGCCTCTCTGTGCAAATGTAAACCTGATAGCCTTCCAAAATAGTGAAATATTCTTTTCATGCATAGCTATAGAGATAATGTAAATGTGTTCACTTGCATGATTCTCATGTAAGTCTGAACTATATAATTTATTAATTGAAGTGTTAAAAAAGCCTGCAAACACAGTTTGAACCAGACTGACACTGTATTGCGAAAAATTGCTTAGACTTTCTCTACTTTTTAAGAAATACAGTATGAATATATCCATTTTCAGTTGCTGCAATGTGGAAAAACTGTGCCTTGCACTCTATTTTCCAATGACGAATTGCCATGTACAGTACCGTTTTGCCGCCAGAGTCTGCATAGACACATTCAATTTGAAGTGAACATGTTTCTCTTCAGTGTAGCTGTCAGTTACCTGTTTCAAATAAGCTCACTCCTCTAATGACAATTCATAATCATGTCTGCATGGCCCAAATTTATGACCGTGTGGACTGTCTTCACTGCATTACTGAATTATGAACTATGATAGCATGCTTACTGCACAAGTGCCAGGAAAACAAATGGTGTTTCAAAAAAAATGCTTGTTCCGAGGATAAACTCTTTTATCCACACCTTTATAATCTATCATTAGGGTACAACGGTGCGAGAAGCCTCTTGGAATGCATTTTTAAAAAAGAATTATCATTACTATACTTTCTTCTTCGGACGAAAGAAAAGCCTTTTTGAAGCCCTAAACATACTCGAAAATGCATCAAAATTTGCACACACATCAGAACTGGCAAAATGTTTTATCTTTTATGGGAATTGCATGTATGTGGCAAAATGGCTCAATAGCACCCCTGCAATATTATAAAATAATTAAGCCCCTAAACCAGGTTACACCTACTTCTACAAGATTTGGTCGGCATATGTAACACATCAAGACGTACAAAAAAAAAAAACCAGCCTCTTGCACAATTACCCAAAACCCAACAGGAAGTCGGCCATTTTGAATCGTGTCACATTTTGGCCAATTTTGGGCCATTGTTGGACTTTTTCAAAAGCTCTAGACTTCCAGGGGTACCAGAGAGACCTCAGATTTTTTACAGGATATACACCAGGCATAGGTGATTAAAATGTATCACAATGCTCTGCAAAAGTCTGAGGACATGTAAATGTCAGCCCTTGGAATTTTGACATTTCACCATGAAACAGGAAATGCTGTTTAAGTAAACTGTACTTGCTTCAGTCTCCCTCAGACTTTACATGTGTGATCAGACTCAAGGCCTGATGACATCCGTAGACAAATAGACAATCAAAGTGATAGCGCCACCTGGTGGATGGGTCACCATGAAATAGGATGTGCTCTATAAAGAGATTGATCATTTTGTTGTTTTATGTTTAATTTGTACATGCATTTCAAAACCCAGTTGGAAGTTCTAAATTGCCCAGGAAGTTTTACTCACAGTGCTCAGCACACCTCAGGAAAAATCACTGATATGATGTTACGGCCCAGCCTGTAAGTAGCAGCTAAATCCTATAAAAAGTGAAACATTACAATCAATTAGAAACATTCACTGGAGCCCTAATGTTTTTTGTTTTGTTTTTTTGTCTGTGTTCAATATGAGGGACAATGCTTTTTTCTGCATAGCATCATACAAACTAACTAGTGTGGTAAGAATAAAACTGCATACACTGTCTACTGTCCACTTTTAAAGTCTGCAGTATATTATAGCTCTGATATGGGTGTCCTTTTGAAGTTGATGGTAATACCATGCGTTTGTGTCTACCCAGGTGAATACATGGAGAGGCAGCTCTGCCGTGATGCCATCCTTCCTATGCCTGCCATCTGTGAGGTGCCTTGCTCCAGGGATTGTGCCCTGAGCCCCTGGACCCCCTGGTCACTCTGTTCCCATACATGCTCTGGAAAAAACACAGAGGGAAAACAGACCAGAGCTCGTTCTATCCTTGCCTATAATGCAGGAGAAGGTAAGGAATCCTGTGTCCTGCACCACAAGAAGAAAGCAGCATCATCTTGGCGAAGATGGAGAGACATGATAAGTTGAGTTAGAAATTTTCATATGGACCATTGAATTGACTAGGAAATCAGTGGACAAGGTTGACCCTAATGCTGGACTCACACTACAAGAGTGTTCAGAACCTAACAAATTTTTAAACTGAGTTGCATTACACAGATAAGGTGAAACATCACTGATGTTCTTCTTGTCACTCTCAGAGATACACACACCACAACATTTAAAGATATATCACACATTACAGCATTTCACACTTAACAGAATATTTTTAAAATTATGCTGCCAAAGGGATCAGTCAGGGAGCAGAGCACCTCCTCTAGAGACCTCATTGAGAAGCAGATTGAAACTAAATGGAGACTGTGGTGCAACAACTTTCTGTAACATCAGCCGGGTTCTTTCTTCCTTAGTAAGAACTGCAGGTGAGATTTGAATTATTAGTTTTAATATCTAGATCTTGAAAGAGCCAATGGTAACCTTAAGGACTAGAACGTTTAGAGTTGCTTGTCAACAGTCTCCACTGCTTTTGGGGGTCATGCGATAATTGTAACCATCTGATTTTATAGTGCAAATGTCAAACATATTTGCTATCATCCAGGTTGTCTTAATAATCTGGACCCAACATCAATTCAGTAAACTGGCCTGAAACCCTTGTAGTGTGATCCCGGCTTACCCCAACAAAACTATCAATAAGGATCAGTATCTGCCTTCACAAACATACTTTGTGTTGGTCATATACCACAGTTGCACTATTACTGAAGTACATATTGCAACATCTCATTTGCATCTCCTACTTATAAACCACAACAAATTATTCTGTGTTCCTCCACAGCAACTGCTAAGGTTGTGGCATGGGTTACTGTGATGCAGGGTAAGAAGTTACTGGAAGAAAAACAAGCTTGCAGATCTCTTCCAAGACTGAATACTATTGTTTATGCCTCCACTGTCAAACTTTACTGTACAAATGTTCTTGCCTTTGAAAAATTTACATGGATTTTGTCTTTATTTCTGTTCAAGGTCCCTCTCTGCTGTCACTGGTCCGTCCAATTTTTGGTACATTAATGTGTGTTGTTCTAAGACTACAGCAAGGGATTTTTGCTGATATGCTGTAGTTTGCATATGTTTAAATAGCAAAATGGAATTGGGACTACATTGATATGATCTTGTCTAGTCAAACTGTTGTCCCAGCAAAATTCCTGTGCTTTTAGAATAGAAAAAAATCTTACACACTCGTAGTAGCTTTGAGTGTTCCTTAGCTTGAATAGTTTCAAACCCTAAAGTGAGCAGCACATATCTAAATTGCACCTGTGAGTAATTCTGTTCTAAATACAGCCCTCCGAGCTGCTAATCACAATGTCAGAACCAAACAATGCTCACCAAATCTTGTTGTGTGAAAAATAACTGGAAAATGCAAAGATGGTTAGTGTCTGGCGTGGCAGCAGATCCAAATGTCATCTTTTTCTTCCAATTCCTCACCATCATTTTAACAGCTCTTGTCTGATGACTTCTGGAACACATTGCGTAGCATGCTATCTTTGGCATATTAACAACAACTCATCATCCATGCAGGAAGAGGGAGACAAAAATAATGTGATCAGATTTTCTTTCTCCACCATCCATGCTGGAATAAGGCGACATAAATAACTAATATCTGTGAGAATGGATGCTCCTGTTCCATCATTCGTGCTTGGCTTGGATTCCCATGCTGTAACACGAGACAGACTGCAGCATATTTGTTACTCCACCAAGGAATGTGGCGGAGTTATGTGAGGAACAGAGTATGTTTTTCTGTTACTTTTCTTTCTGTGCACAATATTACTCAAAAACAGAATAATGGATTTGGACCAAATTTTCAGGCAAGGTCAGAAATGACACAAAGACCACCTGATTAGATTTTGGCAGTGATACGGCTTATAGTCTGGATCCACAGATTTGTTAAAGATTTCTGTATCATTGCAAAATAGCGGCACGGTGTCACTGTAACTATGACAACAAATGAATCCTACATCTGATGTGTGCTGATAATTACATGATTGCGATTCCACCACAAATCCACCATTGCGGACTTACATGTTGAAAATCATACAATGACCGAGTAGCCTGGGCAGAATTCTAAGCTCTCTGAGTACTTTTTTTGTTTGCCTTTGTAGCATTTTGGTGGGAAACAGTACTACAATATCTCACCTATGACAAGCTGCAGATGATGAGCAACAGCACATGGAACAAGAAAGATTGATGTGGTATGTGTTGAATGAGGTATCAAGTCACATACGTAGACCTCTCCCTGCCACCAGCAAAAGAAAATCACAGTAACACAGAAAACAGTACAGTAAAGAAATGCAAGAACTGTTTATAGTGCATCTTGTTATGATTTAATCTTTCAGCAGAATACAATTTGCATCCAGATTCACATCCCTTCTTCTTGTTAAATTGGCCATGAAGAATTAATTGCAGTGATGTACTGCAAATGAAATGAAACTGAATGACTTGACCTTTCCAATGATGCTGGCTGCTTCTGTGTAACAAGATGTCAATGAGACATCACCGGTTACTCTTGTTTGAACTGTTCATAATTCAAACAAAAGTTGTATTCACGGAACTAATATCACAAGAAAGAACAGAACCTGTGATGCGGTGTGGAGTGTCAGCCTGTTACAGTAGCTCCTGTTCAGTGTCAGTGATTACTTAATTTTATTTATTTATAGTTACTTGTCTGTCTTCAAACTTTTAGGACTTTCCTATTATTAAGAGTACTCATGCGGACTTCCGCATCCGGTATGCCCGAGTAAAGACGTATGTTCCGCGAGCTCCGACCAATGTATATATTTAATAGCCTGCTTTAACCATAAAGCTCCACTCACAAAAGCGAAGTTTAACAAGGAAAGATTACGACAATGAGTTCCACCCAAAGGACGAACAGAAAAGACTCTAAAATGGGCAAAGGCGATGACGCGAAGGCTACTCAAAAGCAGCTAACGCTAGATGCTAGCTTAGCTCAGAACGACACCGGTAGCAGTGAAATACTAATGCTAACGGAGCTCCGCAAATTCCGAGAAGAATCTGGAAACGCACAACGTGATATTATAGACTCTCAGACACGTATGGAGGCTTCGATTGGAGAAATTAAAAGAAGACTTGACATACTGGAGGACAGACTGACCACTGCCGAAAACAGAGTGAGTAAAACCAAACATCGGGGCATACGGCAGGAAAGAGGGCTTGCTTACTTGCTCAGAAGAGATGCTATGCTTATGGCTAAACAAGATGATTTGGAAAATAGGATGCGCAGAAATAACATCACAATCTGTGGCATAGAAGAGGATGTGGAAGGAAGAGAGGTGATTCTGTTTGTCACTGAGTTTCTCAAATCAACTCTGAAGTTGCCTGAAGATCTAGACATTCGTATTGAGAGAGCCCACAGAGCAGCTATGCCCAAGTCAAAAATAACAGCACCGCTGAGATCCATGATAGTTCGTTTTTTTGGACTTTAACGTTAAACAAGTGGTGCTGCAACAGGCATGGAAGCAGTGGGATTTGGAGTTCTGAGGGAAGAGAGTTTATTTCGACCAGGACTACTCCCCTGATGTTCAAAGAAGAAGGAAGCAAGTGCGTGAAGTGATTAAAAAACTTAAGGAGTGCAACATCAAAGCTCAGTCACTATACCCAGCCCAACTTAAAATATTCCTGAGCACAGGTGTCAAAATCTTCCCCTCTCTTGTGGAGGCCCAATCTACTCTCAGGGACCTGGGAGCGAATGTTACGGTGGATGAGCGAGATATTTTGGAGAAAGAGCTGCTGCATGCAAAATGGCAAACCCAGGGCAGATGGAAGAAAGATGGACAAATGCTGACCCCTAAGGAAATTAGAGCCATCATAAATATGGAGGAGCAAAATGAGGAGGGCTGAAAGACAAAGCCAGATCACCTACTTCCTATTTGGTCAATATGACAAGAGTGGAGTATATCTTACATGAGTCACAAAAGCATGCAGGCATAATAGTATTACGAGTTTTCAGAACCCATTGGCCCAGAAGCTAGATGGAGATAGTGTTCCTTTACTTTTACAACTGGGCATTTGAAGTAGCAGAGGGTGGAGACTATGTGGACTGCTGCTCACACATTTTGTGTACCTTTTCCAGGGAACAAAGTTTCCCTGCCCATTTTACATCGAGAGTGTGTTGCCTATCGTGGGTTCATCGGTTTTTACTGTCAGGAGGGCAACACATTGTATTGGAAGTTTGTGTATGTTCATGTTGTTTATGTTTTTGTTTTCTCGGCAAACTGTTAACCCTCTCTCTATTTAACCATGACAACTTTGAGTATTATTAGTTACAACATAAATGGTTTAAACCATGTTTTAAAGAGGAAGAAAATTTTGACTCAATTATAAAGATTAAAATGTTCAACTGGGCTACTGCAGGAGACTCATCTAAATGAAGAAGAACACGCTAAGTTAAAAAGAGAATGGGTGGGACAAGTATTGCACAGGTGGGCTGGTCTGGTCCAAAAAGTCCCGGGCCGAATTTGACTCCCAATCCGGCCCTGAATACATTAAGATGGGACAGCTTTTCCACACTGCCAGCTTTATCACTTATTTGTGATTTTTTGCCATAACCGTGGTTTTGCACAATTCCTTTAACCCTCTATGGCCCACAGTTGGAAAACTGCAACATTTTTTAAGGCTGTCTAGCTGTACCTCTTTCTTCCTGAATGTAGACAAACACTACATATCCCAGCACCCCATGCTCTGAACTGCAAAACCGCAACATTTTTGGCAGGAAAATATTAATACTATAAGATATACCACATTCCAAGTTCAAACAACATGTCTTCCACTGACCCCCCAGCTCTCTCGAGGAACAATTTCAACAATTTTCCAAGTAAGTATTTGGACTTGTGGTATTTTTTTCTTCATCCTAAAGATGCTTAGTGATAGACAACTCAAATAATTAGTTTAAAAAGTATAATACATGTGATTTTTAGGGATTTCCTTCAATGGTTCAAAAATTCAACACTGGGTCTTAAAGGGGAACTTCGTTTTTTTTTCAACCTGGGGTTTGTTTTCATATGTCATTTCATACATGTGAGTGATGGAGAAATGAATTTTTGACATAGCTCCAGTATTTAGCCAGGCAGGCAGCTTCGCAGCTCAGCTAGCGAAAAGTATGGGGCAACTTGCCCCCCCCGCGTCAAAGTCCGCCCTAACGTGCTTTTTTTCCCACACTTGACCGGCTCGGATAGTCTCAACGAGTGTCCCACAACATACTAGAGATGAGAAGTGAACGAAAACCTTCACATTACTTGGCGATCGCTATTTGTTGTGGTCTGTATCCAAATCTCGGGACGCTAGAAAGCAAATCTCATTCCGAAATCGCGCGATAGCTCGCGCCAAAACACCGGTGGAGGAAACAGCTGTTTGCCTCCACCGGGGTTTTGGCGCGATTGCAGAGGTATCGGTTGATAGTGTTATGGAAGGACAAACTCCAACAGGGCCATCCAACTACGCAAACTACTGTATGAAGCTTTGCTAAGCCTTATATAGAAAGGATTTCTTTCTTGGAATCAGAACACTGGAAGCAACAAGGACGTACATCTAGACAACATTTCATTGTCTATGGAAGAGCTGTGTGAGAATGTGAGACAACAAACACTTCAAGAAACATTGAACCATCTATCATATACACATTTAGTTGGCCATTTTGGAGAGTATCTTGATCACCTGCAGAACCACAGTGGAAAGTTCCCATCTTATCAGCTGTCTTGCATGGATAACCCTTATGGTGACCCTTAATACTTCCTTGTAAAGGTCAAAGCCCAACCACAGAGGTGGTAAGGATGTTAAAAGTTGTAAGGACACATTTTCCCTTGCTCTATGTCACAATAAAGATGTATTACATAAAAGATGAATGTGTTACAGTCTACTAGAAGGATAATGACAAAAATAGTGTTAAACACTCTGCTTAAATTTAGATTTCTCAGTTAAAATGTGTAGATAAAAACATTCCTTTAAATTCTTTGTATCACAGCATATCAATAAGAAACTCATTATAGTTTTCAATGATTTTGAATGTCTTTTATGAGTGTAGTTAGTATTTAAATCAATGTATATGCTTGCATTTACCATATCGGAGGCTCGAAAATTGTATTGACGTACCTATTAAAAACCCATGGATATCTCACATAAAGCTGCCACTTGTGCTTGTCTATCATACAGGATTAATTACTAGGGATATTGTCCTTAACAAAAATGCCCCCCAAAGTGGTACCGATGACCCCAATTTTAGCCACTTGGCTCTTGGACTAGTATGAGAATCAACCTGCATCACTAGTGGGTGACCCATACACAGAGGCAATAGTCCCCAACGCATAGGCTGTTTATGCTGCTCCCTGATAAAAAAATATATGCTTCTGGTGGTACCTGTTCAGAAACAGAAACAATGTTACTGTATTTTATTCATATCGCAGTACATAAAATAATAGCAGTAGAAAAAAAGAAAAGTGCGGAATACACTACTTTTAAATTCATTATCTAATTTTTGTATAATAATGTGAATAATCATATTAAATTGTAATCGTTCCCAAACACTAATATCCATACACAACCGGTCAAAAGTTGTAAAACACCCCAATTTTTCCATTTTTTAAATTGGAAATTATGCGTGTCTCAGTGTACCCTGAAATGAATATATAAACAAATGAAGTTAAAAAAAATATCAATTTAGAAATCAAAATGTATTCTAAAATTTTGACGCATCGAAATAGCCACCTTCAGATATAACAGTTGAACAGACTTGTGGCATTCTTTCAACAATGGACATCAAATTTTCTTTGGAAAGTTCTTCCCAACTCTGTTACAGAGGATCACATAAATGTGTGGCATCTGTAAGTTGCTTTACTTTCACTCTTCTGTCCAGTTCATCCCTAATCAGTTTGATGGGGTTTAAGTTTGGAGACTGTGCTGGCCACTGCCTGTTTTCAAGCTTACTATCTTGTTTTTTTTTTCCTCAGGTAGTTTTGGCATAGCTTGGACTTATATTTTGTGTCATTATCTTGCTGTAGGATGAACCCCTGACCAACTAGGCGCAGCCCAGAGGGTACTGCATATTGCTGCAGAAAGCTGTGGTAGCCGTTTTGTTTCAGGGTACCTCTCATTCTGTAACAGTCACCGACCATGGATCCAGCAAAACAGCCCCAGATCATCACACCTCCTCTTTCATGTTTGAAAGATGACATCACACTCTGAGGAACCGTCCTTTCGCCTATGACAAACAAAAATTCTGCTTGATGAACCAAAGATTTCAAATTTTGATTCTTCCAGTCTTCGGTAGTTCATTGGCAGTGTTTCATGACCCAGGGAAACCACTTTTTTCTTATTCTGACATCTTAGCAATGGCATTTTTGCTGCAACTTGATCTGTCAAACCTGCAACTCCAAGTCTTCTCTTCACAGTTGAAACTGAGGCTTGCCTACTACAGCCACTATTAAGCTGTGCTTGAAGCTGTTGTCCTGTGAGTCGCCTATCACACAAGCTGTTGACTCAGAAACTTGTCTTCTGATTCTGTTGTGGCTTTAGGTCTTCCATAACTCTTCCTGTCAGAGATTACTCCAGGTTCTGAGTGCCATTTTGATGGTGAAGAAAAGTGTACTCGTGGATATCTTTATTTTCTTCACAGTTTCTCTGTAGGAAAGACCTGTATTTCAAGTGTTATGATGGTCTGTCTCTCTTCTATTGTTAATTACCTTTTCCTCTCTGTTTTTATAGCGACTCACCACTTTCTGCAGTACAGTATTCTTCAAACAATGCTCTAGAGGATAGTGCTCCAGCACTACTTTTATGCAGACAGAGGGGGTTGTAATTCATCAAGAAAAGTTGAGACACTTGTAGAATTTGGTTGCACCAACTTTCAAGGCTTGATCAACCTTCATTGCTGCAGAACAGGTTAAAGTTGAACCATTTCTTGTTTCCTGGAAAAGACCTTTTTGCATAATTCTGAAATGCACGTTATTTTTCAGTTTTGGGTAACTTTACCTTTAATTCAATTTCTGGAAGTTTCCATTTACCTTGGCCCCATTTAAAGCTGTTCATTGGACTTGAGCTACTTGAATTTCAATAAAAAATTGGAAAAACTGGTGCTACTTTTAGACGAAATGAAGTAAACCTTTAGAAATGAAGACTTTCTGACAGTATCACAGCATTGTTGAATACAAATAGATGTGAAAGCAGCTCAGACAATTTCATTTGTGTACTTCCAAAAACACAAAATTGGAGTGAGAAAGTAATTGCATCAAGGCTAGAAGTACTGGCAAACGGATGCACAGAACGATTTCTTGATGAACAGCAGCGCATCCATTCACTTGGTGCTTCTGTGAAGCATGTTCTGTAACTTCACTTTGTCTGAAAACATACAGGGTGACCCAAAAGTTTGGAAACAAAGGTTAACTGCAGTGTCTATTTGAGTTGGGGGTGCATGAATTCACCCTTAATTTACCTATTTTTGTTATAGCATAATAAAATAATTTAAAAGCATAGTATTTGCCGAGTGCAATAACTCGGAAGAAAATTAATAGAACCATAAGGTACAGGTATGCTGGAGCATAACTTCAAAATGCAGGCCATCAGTGTCAGATTTCAAAACGCTTGATGGTAAAGTATCTGACAGTTTTAATTTTTTTAAACATCCAAAAGTACTATGAGACAACATTTACTGGCCAGTTTGAGGAACCTTCATAAGCATGAATGAAGATACATTCCAGAAGATACCAATGTAACCAGTTGGTGGAAACGTTCACAACTTTGTATAAGAAACAAAGATGAACATGTCGAAATATGTTTGTTTTACACTAATCTGTTACTCTTCTGAATATATCTGTTTTACTGATTTATTGAAATAACATTATATTATTTGGATTATAGACTTTTCATTTGTTTCCAAATTTTTGGGTCACCCTGTATTTGGCATACTGGTGCAGACAATACTGATATTCTTCTGTTGTGGTGAGAATTCTGGGTCAGAATGACCAGAAAAGCATGGAGACTACTGCAAAATGAGGCACATTTTATGTAGTGGAACATACTAAATCTATTACTTACGTACTATAATGGTAGAGTGGGCAATAAAATCCAACCGATAATCTTCTTGTTGTAGCACTGACATTGTGAAAGGAAATGATGAATACGTACTACGTTTCCAAGAAACATCTCCCATGCCATGACGAGTGCAGCTCGTCTCTGACAGAAGATGGTGTTGAGTAAATAAGCCTTGACAAATGATATGTGAAAACAAGGATGGTGATATACAGCAGACTGCTAAAGAACTGGAAAAGTAACAGCACATTTTCAGCCATTTGAGCTGAGCATATTTCAGGACATGTTGAGTTCAATTGGTAGCCCTGAAATATTTACCAATTAACTATTTAATTAACTTATGTACCAATAACGGTGTGACCTTCTGTGTGTTAATGAGCTCCAGGCCTGATAAATGAGCACCCTGATGGAATCCAATAATATCTTTTATAAATTACCCAGTGCAAGAAATGACCCCTGTGAGGCCAAGCAAATATTCTGTTTGATTTGCTTTCTCGTGTCCAGTTTAACCTCTTAAGCCCTGGCCATATTTTCAGAAAAAAATGCCTAAAAAGACATACTCAAAGTAAATGAAGAATTACTCCACTATAAAAAAGTTCATATGCATGTTCTTGGTGTCCTTGGACATCTAGGGACTTCAGACATTGTATTCCTGGTGTAAATAATGTTGTGTCTGTCACTATGCCTGAGTAAATTGTAATAAACCAGAGGAGAAAAGTGAAATTTCTATCCTCGCCCGATTTCCCCCCTATTTGACAGAGGATAACACTATGATTGTTGGCATAGTTGGCGTGGATTTCACTCCATCAAGATTTAAAATCATCTGTAAATACTAACGTTTGCACTAAAATGCACATCCGAGCTTATTTTGTGACCATTAGAATATAAACTTTGATCAACAATTGAAAGTAAACACCGTTGTCCTGTTTTACTACTTTTTTTACTGCGTGTATTACTTCCGGGATTTCTTCGGCCCACCCATGGGCCGACCCGGCTTAAAAGGTTAAAAGGTCCATACATGAGCAAATAAACCTCTCTAAAAGTGTGTGTGTGTGGTGTCACACCATAAGATGCTAAATTCATTAAAATCTCCCGAGGATTAAATATTGATTTTGGACTTTGCCTTTGAAATAATGCAATAGTTTTTAATGTCTTTTTCAAATGACTTGCCCTCCAAAACATAAAAAGTTAACATGGGGATAACATAGACTCACAGATCGCTCTACAAAAACTAGTTCCAGTGAATACTGTACAGGTGTTTTGTAGACACAGATTGTTCAGTTCTGTTCTTCTTTTTATCGTTATTATTATTATTAGTGGTAGTCTATATTTGCAATCATTTCACTAAAGCATCCACTGTGACTTTATACTGATCAGAACAGATTATTTCGACAACAGATAAGTTCCATCCTCACAGAAATGCCATTTTTGTATTTCTGTGAGAATTTCGGTGAGCCTTTTTTGCAGCTTTTATTGCATTTAAGAAGCAAAACCTGTTATGCTGTCCTTCCCTAGCTCTGCTTAGAGGCTGCCTTTTCTTAGAATACAATAGCTTTATTCATCCCCGAAGGGAAATTCAATTGTCTGGGGTCTCGTCTGTTTACTTTTGAATTAAATAATCTAATTACTGATGGTAGGAAAGATTTCCTGAATCTTTAAATCTCACACAAGTGTATCTGGTTTTTGATCTGCAACCCCTCTCTTACTCCAGCAATCATGCCCGTATTGCCTGTGTAATTAGTCTGTTGAAAAGTCCTGCAAGAGAGTGGGGAGCTGCAGTGTGGGAGAGTAGGTTGGCGGTTTTTAACTCTTAAGTGGTTGTCACCAGTGGGATGAGGAAGGTGAAAAATGAGTGGGGGAGCTGGACCAAGTAAAAGGGCAAAAGCATACCACTTCCATACTGAATGGGAGGTGGACTTTTTTTTTCACTTCATCATTTTCAAAGTTTGTTTGCCTCATCTGCCAGTCTGTCACTGCTATACCGAAAAAGGGAAATGTGGACTGTTCATAAAAACTACGCCACTGACTTCCCTCCGAAAAGCAAGCTGAGAAGGAGAAAGGTGAAGGAATTAATATCCCAGTTGTCCGGACAGCAGTCATTTTTCTCACAGCTAACTTCAAAAGCAAAGGTGGCCACCGAAGCTTTGTTCTGAGTGAGTCACTTAATCATTAATTCAATTCAATTCAATTCAATTTTATTTATATAGCGTCAATTACAGTCAAATCGTCTCAAGACGCTTTACAGAACCCATATGCCTGACATTAAGAACAAGAAATCCTTCCAAAATCCTGAGATGGTAAAAGAGGCATTTGTTGAAGCAGCTGACTCATTGTTCTAAGACTTTAAAAACAAAGCAGAAATGCCATCTTCAATCAGAGGTCTCCAGCTATCAAGAACTACAGTTACACGACACAGTGAAGCCATGGCCAAGGATTTGACTAAGCCACTTGGAAGGACATCACAGATTGCGAGTGTTTCTCTCTGCAACTGGATGAGTCTACAGACATGAGTGACACAGCCCAGTTGTGCATTTTATTCGGATGGTGCTTACTGATATGAGCACAAAAGAGGAGCTGTTTACAATCCTGCCCATGAAAGAACACATGCGAGGAGAAGACATATTTCAGTCCTTTAAAAACTTTATTGAGAAAACCCAGTTCCCAGTGTACAAAATGGTGTCCATCACCATGGATAGAGTGCCCGCGATGGTTGGCCTCTCGAATGGGTTTATTGCCAAGTGCAGGGAGGACAGTGCTTTCCCAGACTTCCTTAATTACCACTACATAATACAACAACAAGCATGCGCAAAAATGCTCAACAAGAATGAAATAATGGATGTGGCAACGAAGATCGCCTGCTCTATTCGCGCCAGATCTCTTCAAAGACCGCTATTCCGTGCACATCTAGATAACGCTGACAATGACCACTCTGAGTTATTGTTGCACACTGATCTCAGATGGCTTAGTCAAGGGAACTTCCTGCAAATATTTCAAGACCTCTGTCTGGATATTAAGATTTTTTCCGTGAAGCTAAACATGCTTCACAGAAGAATGAGAAGAAGAGGAGCAGCAACTCCAATATTGAAAGCTGCAATACAGTGAACCCTCGCTATAACGCGGTTCACCTTTCACGGCTTCGCTGTTTCACGGATTTTTTTAGTGCAGTTTTTTAATGCTTTTTTTAAACAGTTCATTGTGTTCTGCATCCTGATTGGCTAAGGGACTGACCAACGTGAACAGTCTCCGCGCCTCGTCTCCTCTGCCATACAGGCCAGCGCTGCCTGCTGTGGAGCGCTGGATCATTTCTCTCCTTGGTCTCCATGTAGTGAGACACCCTGAAAGACGGAGCCGACGGAGCAGCCTTTTATTCTTTTCGCCCGCCGTCTCTGGCCACCGCAGCCACGCTCCCCAGGAGAAGAGCGCGTGCGCGAGCCTTCCCCACCCCCGACTGCTCCAATTGATTCAGCCGGCCCGCTCTCTGAGGCAAGAGTACCGCCGCGGCGTCCACCTGGCTGCAGCTGCAGCGCTCCCCTAAGTGCAGTATTGTATAATAACTGTAAAAAATAAAGCTGACTACTTCACGGATTTCACCTATTGCGGGTTCTTTTTGGAATGTAACCCCCGCGATGAATGAGGGTTCACTGTATAATCAAATAAATGACGACCAGTGGCTGCTAGACTTGGCATTTATAACCGATCTGACCAACATGTTGAATGACCTTAATCTAGAGCTGCAAGGAAAAGACAAAACTGTGATCAATATGATAAGCTCAGTTAATGCTTTCAAACGAAAAATGCAACATCTCTCTTCAAAGCTCCAGCACCATGATTTGGCAAACTTCCACAATCTCACTTCAGAATTGGAGACGCAAAGGAAGTCATGTGTGCAGCTTGACACTGTACACTACACAAAACAGATTGACAATTGTCTGTCAGAGTTTGATGATTTCAAGACTCTGCTTTACTCAAGCCTATCGCTATATTCATGTGTTACCCTTTTCAGGAAGATGCTGAGGTTGTTTCACTCGTGTCAAAAATTGCAACACTGTTTCACCTGAACTCTTCTGGAGTGGAAGATGGGATTTTGACACTGCAAGCCGACACTGAGCTGAAGTCCAGAGCTCATGGACAGCTCTGGAACTTACACAAGAAAAGTACCCCAACATGAGGAAATGTGCAACCTCCTTGGCTCCATTGTTTGGCTCCACATATTTATATGAGTCAGCCTTTTCCCATATGAAGATCATTAAGTCCAAGTACTGTTCCACCATAACGGATGATCATTTGAAAGTTTGCTTGAGGCTGGCTGTCAGCAGCTGCTGTCTGGATTATGCTTCCCTGGCTAATTCCATTCAGTGCAAGTCATCAGAATAAGGTAATGACAAAAAAATGTACAGAGTTGTATTGAGCAATATGGATTCACATAGTAATGCAAGGTATACCAACATATATGGTTCATATAAAGAGTTCTCAATATATTTATGAAGAAATATATGTTTCGTAATTTTATAGTAGGTAGATCATTTTGGCTTGGTCATTTTCTAAGTAACTCAAAAAGTGTGTGCACCCCTGCTCTAGGGCATGCTCTACAAAGTTCCTACAAGCTATTCTGAAGAAAGAGTTAGTCACTACGGGCAACATTTCCAGCCTGGATCAACTCATCTCTAACCATTCAGTAGAAAAACCATCTACGGGAACCCATGCAAACTGGATGACCCCAAGGACCACTGCAGAGCCATAGCTGGGCCATTTTATCACCACCCACCCTTAACCGGGTGGACCTGCCACCCAGTAACTTCCTGGATGCTAAGAGTCTTCTATGAGAAGTCCTCTGTCATAGATTCTGGTGGCCCATCATGGATAATGAGACCTGAGCACTGTCTGCTCCGTCTGTGTATTTTGTTCTGCCTTGGCTTCCATAGCCAAGGTGGTCGTCGGAGGGGCCGTAGGCGCGGATTGGCAGCCACGCTTCTGTCAGTCTGCCCCAGGGCAGCTGTGGCTACAAATGTAGCTTACCACCACCAGAGTGAGAATGTGTGAGTGAATGAATAATGGATCCATTGTGAAGCACTTTGAGTGCCTTGAAAAGCGCTATATAAATCTAATCCATTATTATATTATTATTATTATTATTATATTGTGAGTTGAACAACCATGAATTAACTGCCTCTATATGCTGGAAGATCCAGACCCTGCATTGACCGCCCTAGTAGAAAGCCAAAGAAAACTTTATTGACAGACTCCTAGCAGATTCCAACTGTGCCCCTGTCCTCACTACTGAAGCCCTAAACGGGTTACACCTAGCTCAGGTGTCCCCATTTTCCTGATCCTAAGCAGCAACCACCAGGAGTCAATCATCTTCCAACTCAATGACCACTCCAACAACTCCCTGGTCCTTGGATAGCAATGGCTTCAGAAACATAACCCACACATTGACCGGTCCCAAGAAAAGGTAATCTCCTGGAGTACCAATTGTCATGCATGTTGTTTCCATTCTGCCCTGACCCCCAGCAGCTCCTGTTGTAGTGAGTTCTGGCCCAGTTAAATTGTTAAAATAATTATTATTTGTAAATAAACCTGTTTAAATTGTGATCTGCTTGCTCTGTGTGTCTCTCATTTTGAGTTCACCACTCCTCCTGTACTGTGACCAGTCAACAATATAACTTCTCCAAACCCAAACAGATGGACATAGAGACTTATTTTCAGGATTCCCTTGCTGCTGGTATTATTTGTCCCTCTTCCTCACCTGTCGGTGCTGGATTCTCCTTTGTGGACAAGAAGGATAGATCGCTGTGCCCCTGCTTTGACTTCCGAGGACTCAACAACATCACCATGAAAAACAAGTATCCGCTTCTGTTGATCAGTTCTGTCTTCACTCCTCTGCAAGGCGCAACCATCTTTACAAAACTGAACTTCCACAATGCTTATCACCTCATCAGAATCTGTCACAGAGATGAGTGGAAGACTGCTTTTAACATACCACTGGGTTACTTTGAATACCTTGTTATGGCCTTTGGCCTCACCAATGCGGTCACAGTCGCCCAAGATGCAATATTCAGACAGCATTCAAAATAAGATTTGACGGGGGAGCCAGAGTCTATCCTGAAGAAGTCGTGCTTCTTTTCCTCCTTCACCGGTGAGGTGGAATCCCAGGTCTGCCGGGCCCAGACTGATCCACCCAATTCAGGTGACAGACCACCAAACTGCTTGTTTCTCCCTGACTCTGTCAATTCTCAAGTTCTCCAGTGGCCCTACTTCTTGCAGCTGACCTGCCACCCAGTAACTTCCTGGATGCCAAGAGTCCTCTATGAGAAGTCCTGTGTCATAGATTCTGGTGGCCCATCATGGATAAGGAGACCTGAGCACTGTCTGCTCCGTCTGTGTATTTTGTTCTGCCTTGGCTTCCATAGCCACATCTGTATCTGAACATTCCCTCTCTGACCCCGAGTAGTCTCTTTTGGGAGAGACGTTAGTCTATGGCATCACTTCCCTACTCCCAGGGAAGTGATGGGGGGTTGGAGGGAATGCTGTAAATTAATCATCTTCACACAGTTAGGCTGTACATACGTTATTTTTGTCTGTACTCATCTGTATACAGAAGAAAGACAATTTGAACCTAATAAATACGCAAAATGTATCATAGGGAACAAAGAGTTAAATCGTATTCTGTATGCAGTAATCCAGCTTTTCAAATAGTTCCTCTTACACATACATAAGTGATAACAGTACAATAGCTGCATCTCCATTTTCACCATGGCATGATAAGGGACATATTCTGCTAGAAAACCAACACAGAGTATATATGGAACATAAAATCATAGACATGATTGCAGGCTGTTTAGGGCTTTGACTCACTGCTAAAGCAAACCACTACAGTTTGGCAAGAAGTAGCACACCAAATGGCACGTTGGCATTAACCAGTGTACATACAGTAGTGCTTGAATTTCTTGGTGAAAATCCACAGCAATTCATTTTTGGGAATGGTGCAATTTTCTTTACTGTCAGTGAGTGCAAACCAAGAATTAGAGAAACACTGTCAGGGATACCGTAATATGTTCTAGTTGGTAAGGGATGTTTGTATGTTTTTTTGACACAGGTTTGCAATCAGTTTTTAGATCAATTTCTGGAAATACAACAATATACTATGTTAAAATCATTGCAAGATTAAACTCAAGCAGTACACACTAAAAACTGAAAAGTATATTATTGAGATAAACAATAAATCCAAGTACTTAGGCAATGGAACCTTAAATAATCGTAAATTAAAATGTATCCTTAAAGTTTAACATATGACAAACAAATAAAAAATTACTACTACAAAAACTTTTGTAGATTATAAAAAAATGTAAGTGGACACAGCATACAGATATGATAAACTTCAATATAAAGAATATCTTGTACATATTATATTGGTATAACTAAACCAAAAACTTTAAAAGTGAAGAAGTCATTGAACTTATGAGTTTTCTCATCTTTCATTTACAGAACATGCTGGCATTTTTTTTCAGCTGCAGTGTGGATAGTTGTGGTGGTAACTGAACTTTTGTGCCTCTTTATTGTAGCTACCTTCATAGTTGATTATAGCTCATGAGAGATCCAAGGATGTAAATTGTGATTAAAGTTAACGGGACCAAATCACAGTACTTTTACGTAAAGACCTCTCGAACAATACAACAACAGCAAACAGTAACTGCTAAGCTCTGTTTTTTCTAGTCTACTATGGTCACAAATCTTGCAACAAGAAAAGTCCCTGTAACAGATGCCTTTTTTTATGAAATAACATATTTCTGCTGTGGAGTAACAAAGTTGAATCAGTCCCATCTACTTTTAGCATGGGGTTTTCCATGTCATTAATCTTCTTCAGAATCTGTTTCTGAAGAAGACATACAAATGTGGCTGAATAAGTTCAGTATTGCAATTGTTAAGCACAGAGCAGGTTTACAGTGTTAGCAGAGTGGAAGATGAGCAAGCAGCTCAAGTTGCAGTGAATGTCATAAGAGTGGTTGAAATGAAAGAGGCATGGACTTTATAGATCTGCACATTCTAAAAGAAGCAACGGTGTACAGTTACATGTAAATCATTTTAAGGCCAGGAAGGGATTATTTCCATGGAAAAAAAATCTTGCTATGTAACAAACAGCATAATAGAGATGAGATTTTAGGGGGATTAATCAATGACTTTAGACAGACTTTATATTTTCACTTTACAATTCAGACCAAAATTCAGGGCTGTAATCATAAACATCAAAGTCAAGTCCATGGCAAGTTTAGATTGGAGCAATTTTGAGATGTGATTCAGCACCAACCAACCCTACTGAAATCAAAACAAGCTCAACGTAATCCTAAAATTGTATTAAGACTAACACTGAAACTGCAGTACAGTAGTCCTAATAAAAATATACCAGTAAAATACACCAGTAAAAATGCATGTTTACTGACTCTCCTTGGATGTCTCCTTACCTTCCATTCTATACAAATGCTGCAACCTTTCAACTTCCTGTAAGTGCTCAGGGAATTTGTTTTCATCAGTTATATAGCCACAACATTTACACTAGTACTACACTGTTTCATTGTTCATCAGGGGGAATCCCATGTCCCAACATCAGTGCCCTGCAGGAGGTGAGGAGCTGCAATGACCATCCCTGCACTGTGTACCACTGGCAAACAGGTCCATGGGGGCAGTGCATTGAGGACTCCTCAATTCCATCTACCAACACGTCTGTGCGCCGAACACGTGGCAGTGATGTTTCCTGCTCAGTAGGGATGCAAACCCGCAAAGTTATCTGTGTCCGGGTCAACGTGGGCCAAGTTCCTCCCAAAAAGTAAGATTTCCCACTAATTATTTCACATGGAGATCATGTGTGAATAAATGCTGGACATGACACAAGAAGCCTGGATAGGCATTAAACTCTCCTTGTTAAAATTACAGTGAAATATAGGGATTATGTTGTACTTTCATAAAAGGTTTATGTTCCTGTGGACATAAACACCTTACATTGATTGTAATAACTGTAAATGTTAGCTCTATCAGGAATGATGACATTGCATTGGTGAACCCTCTAATTACATTTTGATTGGACACGCTTCCAGTTTTACCTCCAGACAAAGTGGTTAAGCCAAACTGGCTGAACTGTGCTACATGTCTGTTTGCACAAAACAATGTCAGACAGTATTCAGAGATCTCAGCAATAACTACTGTTTTAATGACCAATTGAACTGTTGATTAAATGAGAAAGTAGAATCCTGATAGTAAAATACTGCTGAACTGCAAACAAAGCAAAAAATAAAAATAAATATCACTGTATTCACAAATTTTCAAAGATGAATTTTGCACACACTTAATAAAATGTTATTGTTTATTCATGGCATGGTTCCCAATGTCAGTAATATTATCAACATCTCCAACTTGTTTAGAGATTTATATTGGGTTGAAAATCAGTGACTTTTTCTAGTATTCTGTAAACTGTTCTATTCTACCCATGAAAAATGTCAGTTTGAAGTTGCTATTAGCAATATTAGACTAGGCTGATAAAGGGAAACTCAGGCAGGCTCTTAGCAGTTTCTCTTCAAAACAATAGTACTGTTTGTTTATAGTCTAAACAAACTCAGTTTGTAAGAACTATTACAAACACAGCATCAGCACACCCAGATAGCAAACTATGGGTGAATCAATGTTGAATCTATGTTGAGACCTAACGTCGAAATCATACAGAAAGCGCAAGGTTGATAAAATGTTGAGTCAACGTTTGCTTTTCAACCATAAATCACACTTTACCCAGATAGCAAAAGATGTTAAATCAATGTTGAATGAGGGTTAAGAAGGTTGAATTGTAGTTACGGTTGAAGACTGATGGTTGGATCAACGTTGATTCAACAACATTTTTTCAACATTGAAGTTTGTGTTTAAAAGATACCATTGAATCTACATTGTATTTTGGTTTAATTAAAATGTTTGACAGGTCAATGTTTAATTAATGTTGAATCTATGTTTGCAAACATGTAATCTATGTAAGCAAACGTTGACTCAACATTTTATCAACCTTGCGCTTTCTGTATAATTTCGACGTTAGGTCTCAACATAGATTCAACATTGATTCACCCATAGTTTGCTATCTGAGCATTGTTTTTCTTCACCCTTGCTGATAACTCCTCAAATGCTGACGTAATTAACAGTGCTTCAATACTAATGCTTTCATTTGTATAAGTGAAAGGCAGCCTTTGTTTTGCTTGCAGACATTATTTGCACATGGCTCATTGTGCCATTTAGTCTCCTGGTTAGCATGCTGTTGCTGGTGTCTGGCAGAGGTGTTAGCTGGTAGGCTGATGAGCTGCTAGCCAACGGTTTTAAGCATCTGGGTCTCTTTGCCTCCCTGGAGGCATCTGCTGGGAACATGATTTATCTATTTATTCAACAGAATGGGACCATTATTATGGCCGCAGAGGAGCACTACACAAGTAAAGTCTGCCGGCTCCCATGCTGTTTATGGAAATTAATCTTACTATTTGTTCCTGTGCTTACTTCTAAATCTACTGTTACATGCTGAGCAGTGAGCCCACTGCCTTGGGACACACTTCCACATCAATGGAGAGATGGACACCCGCTTTCACCATCAACATCAACTGTGTTTAAAATGAGAGGCCTTCTATCAGTGAATATAAAGGGGTGTTAGAAAATTCTAATGCAGTAGAATGATGCCTTAAATGAAGAATAGAAGAATAGTTATTGGGTATGGCTGTCTATCTGGGTCCACACTCTGGAACTCCCTACCCCAACATATCCAACAATGCCATATCTATTGACATAAGAACTTAAATGATTTTGGTTATTTTTAAGAAAGCAATGGAAGATGGCTTGATATCAGATCTGAAATTAAACTCTTCTGACCTATTTTTGTTGTTAACATTATATTTGTCCAAACAAATACACCTTTAGTTGTACCAGGCATTAAAATGAACAAGAAACTGAAGAAAACAAGGGTGGTCTAATAATTTTTTCTATGACTGTCTACACGTGTGCACATGTATGTGTGTTGCAAAACAATCCAGTGCTGAAGTCAGGCACATTTGGAGCCTGCAAGTAAAACTCCCAGCATGTTTACTTTGGCTTTGATCCATCACATCACTATCAGACTGTCAAAGGTACTATGAGTGTGGCTGAGTGTGTCAGTGATGTACTTTCAGGTGTCCAGAGAGTGTTCGCCCAGACACCGTCAGACCGTGTTTACTTCCCTGCAAGAGAGACTGTATCATTACCCCATACAGTGACTGGAGCCCCTGTCCATCAACATGTCAATCAGGTACCTTCAGTCCACCCAGTAATGCTTTGCAGGTTCCCACACAGGCTATCTTTTTAAATTAAGGATCGGATCTTAAATAATTTTTTAAATAAATGGTTAAAGGTAGCCTAGCCTAGACAACCCACGGCAACGAATTTAATTCTCTGTCAGGGTGGGTCTAGTTACCCTCGGTAAGCCTCGAGGTTGGATGCTCCTAAAACTGGCTGACGAATCACCATGAAGTGTAGAGTCAGAAGGCGGGCGTAACTAAGTGACGACAGAGGCGCGACGATTCTGACAGAAACAGCTAGCCTAGCCACGCTAGACAACCCACAGCAAGGGTCGACAACAAAAACAACAACAGTCGTTGAGCTCCATTAGCACCGACTCTGAATAATCTTTCTGTTAACATGTCTGTAATATACTTGAGCTTCACCCACTGACTGTATAAATAAGGCTTCACCGAACTCCCGCATCCTCTGATTTCCGGCGCTCTAGGAACTATGTCAGCCTATTCGTTGTGCTGATTGGTTGTATACCTACCCAATTGCTGCAGAGTGATTTGAAAGACAACCTTTTAGATCGCCTCCCTCCCTGTCGAGAGTTCCTAGACCCTTGCGTCTTCAGACCTGGGTCTAGCACGGCTAGGCTAGGTTAAAGGTTCATATTATGATAGTGGCTATTGGGAGGCACTGTTTCTGCACTAAACAGCTGCTGGAGATTATGTGTTGGTTAATTTGGTAATTTGTGACATATTTGCCAAGCAAATAATAAAGAATCCTCACAACTCTACAAGCAGAACAAATCTTTTAATCAGTTCATTATCTTGGATGTGTGTACTGTTTCCTTTCAAGTGTGCCTCAGGCTTGTGAGATATATAAGCATGTATTGATGAGCAATCACAGTTCAGGGTTCCCACTCTTTCCCCGAAATGATTTTCCAGGACTTTTCCAGGACATTTCCAGTCGGTACAGACACACGTTGTAACATCATCCACTAATACGTTCCCCTCCCCCTCATTCTGTGGAAGCATTCTTTACTACAGCTGTAACTTGCATTTACCCAGATTGTTTCTACATTTATTACTCAGACATTTGATGCGCATCTATGGCTATAATTTATCTATGAAAAATAATTCTGGCTGATGTATCATAGAATAATACAAACACAACCACAGATGACAGCGTAACAGTTCACTAGCATGACAAACTGGAGTTACAGTGTTCAACTGGGTAATTCCCAACTCTACTTTCTCTTCTCCGACTTTCTCTGTTGCAATTGATTTTAAAATATTAGGATATTTTCAATAAATCACTGACCAATTTCCTTTGTTTCATATCAGTTTATTGCTTAACTCAGATTTTCTGCACATCTGGCACCTGCATTTCTCATGAAGATAATGTGTTTTTCTTCACCCTCTTAAGCCCATATGGAGCCTAATATGGCTCTGCTGGCCTACTGGACAATTTAATGCAAAAATGTGGACAAAAATGTCACAATGTGCTTCAACTGTAACAAAATGTGCCCAGAAAATGACAGAACAAAGCCAAAATGTGACCTTAATACGAACCTGAAAAATACAAAATGTGCTCTTGGTATGCCAGTATACACCTGAAAAAATGTGATCAGATTGTAAAACAAATTACCCAAAAATATGCCACCTAGTGTTCCAAAAGACAGCCCAAAATATGCCATATCCAGAATATGCCCAAATGTAAAGTTTGGTTCAGTGAGGAAAAAATGTGCACAATGACATGTAAACAGTAGCCAGGACAGTTCACCCTCGTGCTCATCTGGTCTGGTCTCTCCTAGTTCCATCATTTATAACCTCGTTTATTGAGAACCTCTGCCCTCTGATATTCTGTGTTGCGTTTGCAGACTGACATGTTGATTGTTTACTCTGTAGTAATTGGACATTCTTGCTTATTAGCGTGTGCATGCTAAATTCGCATTCCAGTGTCTGTAACTCAACCACTGATTGAGATGTAGGAGGTGAAGTAAGCGATGTCACCGTGACGTCACCATCATACGCAGGCGGACTTTTCGTGACAGAGACTTTATCTGTGTTGACCATAGAGTGTATTCTATGGTGTTGACCGGCGTCATCGACTGAAAGTTTGATTTCAGACATGAAACGCTCAGCTGCACCCTCAACTGTTGTGGGAAGATTTACAGTGTGTATGGAAAGTATTCAGACCCCTTGAAATTTTTCACTCTCTGTGTCATTGCAGCCATTTGCCAAAATCAAAAAAGTTCATTTTATTTCTCATTAATGTACACTCAGCACCCAGATAAAAACAGAAATGTAGAAATTTTTGCAAATATATTAAAAAAGAAAAACTGAGCAGTGCCTGGTTTTCTCCACACATACCGCTTAGAAGTAACACCAAAAAAGTTCGATCTTGGTCTCATCAGACCAGAGAATCTTATTTCTCATCGTCTGGGAATCCTTCATGTGTTTTTTTGGCAAACTCTATGTGGGCTTTCATGTGTCTTGCACTGAGGAGAGGCTTCCGTCGGGCCACTCTGCCATAAAGCCCCGACTGGTGGAGGGCTGCAGTGACAGTTGACTTTGTGGAACTTTCTCCTATCTCCCGACTGCATCTCTGGAGCTCAGCCACAGTAATCTTTGGGTTCTTCTTTACCTCTCTCACCAAGGCTCTTCTCCCACCATTGCTCAGTTTGGCTGGACGGCCAGGTCTAGGAAGAGTTGTGGTCGTCCCAAACTTCTTCCATTTGGGGATTATGGAGGCCACTGTGCTCTTAGGAACCGTGAGTTCTGCAGAAATTCTTTCGTAACCTTGGCCAGATCTGTGCCTTACCACAGTTCTGTCTCTGAGCTCCTTGGGCAGTTCCTTCCACCTCATGATTCTCATTTGCTCTGACATGCACTGTGAGCTGTAAGGTCTTATATAGACAGGTGTGTGCCTTTCCCAGTCAAGTCCAATCAGTTTAATTAAACACAGCTAGACTCCAATAAAGAAGCAGAACCATCTCGAGGAGGATCAGAAGAAATGGACAGCATGTGAGTTAAATATGAATGTCGCTGCAAAGTGTCTGAATACTTATGACCATGTGATATTTCAGTTTTTCTTTTTTAATAAATTTGCAAAAATTTCTACATTTCTGTTTTTTTTTTCTGTCAAGATGGGGTGCTGAGTGTACATTAATGAGAAATAAAATTAACTTTTTTGATTTTGGCAAATGGCTGCAATGACACAAAGAGTGAAAAATTTCAAGGGGTCTGAATACTTTACGTACCCACTGTAGTTTATGCGGATGCCACCACACACCTCGGCAGCGAAGGGGATGAAATGATGTTTCAGTAAAAGTGTGGGTGTCGCAACACCCACACCATCCACACAACAGAATTCCTAATGTTGTTTTCATTCCCATATTTTTATCAGACAATAAAACAACTGTGAACTACTGAGTGAAACGTGGCCCATACCTGTTAAGCCGTCGCTATGCCGATATCAGAGTTGTGTTTCATCTCGCAAGTTACAGCCAACTCAGGGGAATGCAAATTTGATTGGCTGGTAGTGTCACATGGGGCGCTATGCCAGCTCAAAGCAGAGAAGTGCTATTTTATATATATTATATGCCTTAATGTTGCCCAGAAAATACGGTGACAACAGACATGCATGGGCATAACTTGTAACCCGTTTGCATTGACAGGGGGAGGATAAATATTTTCCAGGACAAGTTAACCATTTCCAGGACATTTGACCTTTTTTTTCTTTTTCCATATGTTTTCCATGACTGGAAAATTGGACACTCATTTTCCAAGTTTTCCAGGATTTCCAGGATGCGTCGGAACCCTGCAATTGATACAGTTTCACAGACACCCCCACCCCCACCCCCTCTACACACACACACACACACACACACACACACACACACACACACACACACACACACTGTGTTTTCCTATCCTTGTGGGGATCTACCATTGACTCCCATTCATATCTAACCACTAACCCTTACCCTAACCTTATCCTTCACCAAAACAATGACTAACCCTAAAGAAACATTTTTGCACTTTTACATTTTTAGTAACAACAACATGGCCAAGAAAATGTTGTTGCCCCCCGTGGGGACCTCATTTTAGGTCCCCACCGTGAGACGAGTCCCCACCTATATAGCAATAGTCAGGTTGAAGTCCCCACCGGTATAGATAAACACGTACACACACACACACACACACACACACACACATTAAGGAAACTTCACTCTTAGCCCTTCCAAGTTTCCAGTAGTGGGTTGTTTATTGGTATTCTGGCATACGGTGGGCTTACCAACACTGAGCGTGAATCTTTGAAGGTGAGTCAACCCAGAGCATTTCCAGAGTCCATATTTTATAGGGATGGTCAGCGAGTGCATCATAGGGTAGGAAGGAGGACGTATGTAAATACAAGGGTGAATAGTGATTAATTTGCATATGGCTGCTAATCAGTAACAGAGGGTAATACAACAAAGAACAAAATCAAGGGGTCTGGGAAACAGATGCAAATAGAAAGGTGTGACAACAAAAGGTAAGTGGGGGTCTGACTGACAGTAACAAATAGCTAAAGATAAAAGAATTGTAGATAACCGTGGGAAATGGAATAAAAGAGTGACACGTGACACCAGAACGTATCTGTAGCAAAAGGTGTGGTATTTTCTACATCACACACTTACATCCCTTTTCCATCTGAGAGCTCTGTTCAGTATGTTGGAGCTGCACTCATCCTATAAATTGTCTCAATCCTGAATAAGTTCACTTTTAAAATGACTTACTGGACATGGCAGTGAATGGACAGCAATTTGATATGATAGTCCTATTATAGACCTAGACTTCCTGTAAAGTCAATGTGGAGATATACTCTATACCACAGAGTAGGTAGCAGGAATGGCATTCTAGATTTCATGTGATAGGATTAGCCATCCCCTGAAGTGGTCACTTACAGCAGACAGTGAACAGATAGATGCATTACAGAAAACTGAAGATGAGCCGTGCTTCTTTACATGTGTTCAACACTGACAATTTCAATAAAATAGAGGACAGAGCACACAAAAAGACATCTCTTCTTTCAGGGAACCTTTTTAAAGGTTTAAAGGCACTCTCTTTTCTTTGCCTAAATTCAAAGGTTTGCTCTGCTGTACTTTGTATTTTGGTACACATTTCTGAAACAAATGCTAGAACTACTGCATATAAATATGTCTGTGAAGGTTCTCAGTCGTCCAGGTCATCTTAAGGTGACCACTAGAGGTGAAGGTGGTGTTAATGCTTCTTTTGTCTTTCAATAGATGCCATCAGCCTGAGCCCCACCTTCACCTCTAGTGGTTAAATACCTGAGACTCTCCAAACTAGTTTTTTGAACTGAAGAAGCTGCTAGGATGAGAGGCGAAACATCTTCAAGATCACAAGAATAAGTCCAGTTGCCTGAACTAAACCCTTCGTCTGCATATAAATATGTTCTCTTATGGCTTCCCTTAGGTGGTAACACTAAGAAGAAGCAATCTAGGAAACGTATCATCATCCAGTTACCAGCCAATGGGGGACAGGACTGTCCTGAGGTTCTGAACCAGGAAAGAGAGTGTGACGCTCCATCTGTCTGTCAGGGATACAGGTAACTGCAACAATAACACTTGCACATATTAGTCATATAACTGAGGTTACTGTAAAATTTGAATGAAGACATATACCTGGACAGATCCACATATGAAATTCAATTTCAGCTGTATTTATATAGCAACAAACATTTGTCATTTCAAGGTACTTGAGAGTGTGGTTCCCAAAGCCAAGCTGGGAACTGGTTCCGCAGCATCAATTCACACAGAACATCAGAGAGCTCCATGACTAACTTTTGTGTTTGTGGAAGAATCTTTGTTGTCATGAACTGGAATGTATTATTTTAAATATGGTAAACATGATTTGAATCAGCTGTAATAATATTAGTATGCAGATAACAGAAAAAGTCTCATACATGGAAATATAACTATATTTAGCAAAAATGTGTAGCCTAATGCGAGTGCACCGCATAATTGGAGAAACTACACTTTATGATTAAAATTGCACTCGTAAATTCAACTCCTTTAACTTCTCGTACTCCTCCTCCAGGATGACCGACTGCCTCTGCATGTTCACTTTAGCCGCCAGGGCGGGATCCATCTTTCTTTTGAGCTTTTGGGCATCATATCGGATTTGTGTAAATTTTCGCAGGCCAAAGGGGGCACCAATTAGATATTTAAACTAGACCACCCCAGAGACCTTTTTCAAGAATATTTCAGATTCAGTAATCATTAATTAGTCAAATGTACTTGTACTAATCAGTCTCATAATCAAAAATCTTAAACTCTGAGTTCTTTGACTTCCAGTTCCAAAACAAAGAAATAAACAGTAGAACTAACAATAATTATACCCAAACATTTATAAACTAATACCACAAACAAACCATAAACAACAATGACTTAAAAACAACAGTGAATAAATAAATGAATAAATGCAGAAAAACAAACTAATTCATAATGATTGTCACAAGAAGGAGTTGGTAGAAAGGTGATGAATTTAGAATCACTCTAAAATTGGAAAAGCAACTGTAATTTCTAAATTCACCCATTCAGCCGAAGGAAAAGATACTTGTATAGCTTTTATAGTAGTGAGAGTGAGGCCGCTGCAGGATGTGAAACTGTGATGATCTGCTGGATAAGTTAGTTCAGGAATGCAGAAGCAAGAAGGTACTTTGGCATGTTTGCGTTGCAAAAGTATGCTGAATATATGCTGATAATAAGTTGCACTGGTCTACAAGCATAGACTTCATCTACAAAAAGGGCCAGAGCCGACTTTATTGCCTCAGAAGACTTCGATCACTAAACATCTGCAGTAAGATGCTGCAGATGTTTCATCAGCCTGTGGTAGCAAGTGTCCTATGGTCAAATGTGAAATACCTATGTTTGTCCACAGAACAAAATGTAACAGTCTCACAATAAAGGTCTGAAAATTGTAAAATGTTTATGTTTTTTTCTCCCTATTATTTTCTATTGGCCTGACAACAGGTCACGTGACTGCTTGCTGCGGGCCTCTCAAAATGAAAACATGGCGGCCTTTTCTTTCATTCTCGGTGGAAAATGCATTATTTCAAGACAGTTTGGACTTAAAAAAGTATTTTAGTGACATTTCTAGCGAAAAATATGCATTTTAATTTCACAGTATTCGTTCAGTTCTTGTGTATGATCTTTGGTTTGTTTGTTATTACGATGAATCGTTCACGTCTCGAAATGGAATTGTTACATTGTTACGTTTTCCACCGTTGCTGTGGCGGCCCTGGAGAAGACGGTTCTTGTTGTATCTTTTTTCATCACTGATGTGAACCTTTCCTTTTGTAAACCTTTCCTTTCATTTTAGCTGAAACTCTTCTATCACACATCACACCTGGGCAATGTGTCTTTATTAGTTAAAAGACAGGACATTGTAATTGTGAGATGTCATTGATTTACACCTGCATTTTGTGCTTCATGGCGCTAGGTGTGCTGTTTGCATGTTGGACATTGTTTTACACAGACACCACCGAAGAAGAAAGGTGCCGGAAGTGCAGGTCTCACTGCACCTTGTTATGTTGTTGTTCAGAAGAATGTGTTAGCCGGTAAAGACCGCGCCAGAAGAAACTGTGATAAGTGGAATAATTTAATGCACTGTTCTTCAGTAAATAAGAAAGACTGAATGACCGTCGATTTAGGAAATCTTTTTTGCCATCAGCAGTCAGGCTATTCAATTCAAAATTAAACAGATAAGAACCCTGACAACTGAAGTTCCCTTCGGGGATGAATAAAGTGATTCTATTCTATTGTATATATCTATATCTATTTATATGTGTATCTCTCTCTCTCTCTCTCTCTCTCTATATATATATATATATATATATATATATATATATATACATACACATACACAGTGGGGACGGAAAGTGTTCAGACCCCTTGAAATTTTTCAGTCTTTGTGTCATTGCAGCAATTTGCCAAAATCAAAAAAGTTAATTTTATTTCTCGTTAATGTACAATCAGCACCCCATCTTGACAGAAAAAAACCAAAAAAGTAGAATTTTTTTGCAAATTTATTAAAACAGAAAAGCTAAAATATCACATGGTCATAAGTATTCAGACCCTTTGCAGCAACATTCATATTTAACTCACATGCTGTCCATTTCTTCTGATCCTCCTCGAGATGGTTCTGCTTCTTTATTGGAGTCCAGCTGTGTTTAATTAAACTGATTGGACTTGATTAGGAAAAGCACACACCTGTCTATATAAGACCTTACAGCTCACAGTGCATGTCAGAGAATCATGAGGTTGAAGGAACTGCCCAAGGAGCTCAGAGACAGTATTGTGGCAAGGCACAGATCTGGCCAAGGTTACAAAAGAATTTCTGTAGCACTCAAGGTTCCTAAGAGCACAGTGGCCTCCATAATCCCCAAATGGAAGAAGTTTGGGATGACCACAACTCTTCCTAGACCTGGTCATCCAGCCAAACTGAGCAATGGTGGGAGAAGAGCCTTGGTGAGAGAGGTAAAGAAGAACCCAAAGCTCACTGTGGCTGAGCTCCAGAGATGCAGTCGGGAGATAGGAGAAAGTTCCACAAAGTCAACTATCACTGCAGCCCTCCACCAGTTGGGGCTTTATGGCAGAGTGGCCCGACGGAAGCCTCTCCTCAGTGCAAGACACTTGAAAGCCCGCATAGAGTTTGCCAAAAAACACATGAAGGATTCCCAGACTATGAGAAATAAGATTCTCTGGTCTGATGAGACCAAGATCGAACTTTTTGGTGTTAATTCTAAGCAGTATGTGTGGAGAAAACCAGGCACTGCTCATCACCTGCCCAATACAATCCCTACAGTGAAACATGGTGGTGTGAGTATCATGTTGTGGGGGTATTTTTCAGCTGCAGGGACAGGACGACTGGTTGCAATTGAAGGAAGGATGAATGCGGCCAAGTACAGGGATATCCTGGAGGAAAACCTCTTCCAGAGTGCTCAGGACCTCAGACTGGGCCGAAGGTTGACCTTTCAACAGGACAATGACACAGCTAAAATAACAAAGGAGTGACTTCAGAACAACCTGACCTAAACCCAATTGAGCATCTCTGGAGAGACCTCATAATGGCTGTCCACCACTGTTCACCATCCAACCTGACAGAACTGGAGAAGATCTGCAAGGAAGAATGGCAGAGGATCCCCAAATCCAGGTGTGAAAAACTTGTTGCATCATTCCCAAGAAGACTCATGGCTGTACTATCTGAAAAGGGTGCTTCTCCTCAATACTGAGCACAGGGTCTGAATACTTATGACCATGTGATATTTCAGTTTTTCTTTTTTAATAAATTTGCAAAAAATTTCTACATTTCTGTTTTTATCCCAGATAGCAAACTATGGGTGAATCAATGTTGAATCTCTGTTGAGACCTAACGTCGAAATTATACAGAAAGCGCAAGGTTGATAAAATGTTGAGTCAACGTTTGCTTTTCAACCATAAATCACACTTTACCCAGATAGCAAAAGATGTTAAATCAATGTTGAATTAGGGTTAAGAAGGTTGAATTGTAGTTACGGTTGAAGACTGATGGTTGGATCAACGTTGATTCAACAACATTTTTTCAACATTGAAGTTTGTGTTTAAAAGATACCATTGAATCTACATTGTATTTTGGTTTAATTAAAATGTTTGA
Organism: Acanthochromis polyacanthus; assembly: GCF_021347895.1. Taxonomy (NCBI): domain Eukaryota; kingdom Metazoa; phylum Chordata; class Actinopteri; family Pomacentridae; genus Acanthochromis; species Acanthochromis polyacanthus. The sequence goes on from NC_067123.1 coordinate 14,134,359, forward strand.
CAGGTCAATGTTTAATTAATGTTGAATCTATGTTTGCAAACATGTAATCTATGTAAGCAAACGTTGACTCAACATTTTATCAACCTTGCGCTTTCTGTATAATTTCGATGTTCGGTCTCAACATAGATTCAACATTGATTCACTCATAGTTTGCTATCTGGGATCTGTCAAGATGGGGTGCTGAGTGTACATTAATGAGAAATAAAATGAACATTTTTGATTTTGGCCAATGGCTGCAATGACACAGAGAGTGAAAAATTTCAAGGGGTCTGAATACTTTCCATACCCACTGTGTATATATATGTGTGTGTGTGTGTGTGTGTGTGTGTGTGTGTGTGTGTGTGTGTGTGTGTGTGTATGTATAAATATATATTGTGTGGGGGATGGAGCTGCAGCAAATGGCCATGGGCCAGATTTGAACCCATGGCCGCTGTGTCGGGGACTATAACCCCTGTTCCTGGGTTGCCCACTCCCAGTTGCGCCACTGGGGTGCCCTAGATATCTGTAATTTGTCTGTGTTCTCTGACAGATGGAAGACCCACAAGTGGCGCAGATGTCAGCTGGTTCCATGGTCAGTTCGACAGGACAGTCCTGGAGCTCAGGAGATCTGTGGGCCAGGTCTTCAAGTTCGAGGTGAGGACAACCATACATGCACAAACTACACAAACATTCATATCTTTTTTTCTCACTCTATCTACATATTAGTTACACAGAGCAAACGAAAAGTGTGATCATGAGTACTTATCAGAAGGGACAACAGACTGAGCTGAGACATGGTTTTACTGGAGATCTGGGATCACTTTTTGCTCTGCAAAAGCCAGGGACATGAGTGTTCACACTGAAGCAGCACCTGGGGGTTTAATACAAGTTTATTATTGTTGTAAATTAAATCCTACTAAGCAGAGGAATGCGAGTGTTACTGCTAAAGCATACTTGTCTCCAATGGTACCTTCTCAAATTCACAACAACAATGGAATTGATTGGCTCATATGTTTACAAGCTGAGGTATACAGTTATTTTAGTGGCTGGTTTATGATTTGTTGAGATTCTTCAAAAAATACAGACAAAGCCAGCAAGACCCACAAACTGCCCCAATCAGACTGCAGCTAAACTTGATTTAGAATAAATGCTGCCTCTTTATCAAATGCTGCTCTGAAATCAGAAGCACTACTATTTCTCCATTGGTTCTTATCCCATCAAAAAACATTTTCAACATCCATTAAACACCAAATGCCAAACAGTGTCTGAGTACCCTCCCCCTCTCATTTTAGCTGTTCTATGTCATCATTGCTATTTATATTGTATTGTGTATTGTGTGGAAACACCTACAAGTCAAATACCTGTGAAATTAGGTCCCAAATTCAAAATCCTACCTAAGTTAAAACACAAAAACAATGTCAGCTCAATTTACTCAAAATAACAAAAGTACATACTAAATTAGATACTTTGACTGATCTATTGTAGATGTATTATTATAAAGTTTTAAACGTTTTACACACAGAAAGTTCAGTCCAATGGCTCCCAGCGAAAAGATCAAGCCCATACACAAGGACACAAGTTAAATCAGAGGAATCACAACTGGGAAAATAAAGATGAACAATTTTCTATAGCACAAATCTGTATTTTTCTTGTCAAGTCTTCGATTATTTTTTGACACATTTGATATTATTAAACAGAGCTGAGCTACTGTTCACAACCCCTTCAGGATGAAAACTTTCTCTGCGTCTAACATTTTCTCCGCATCTAATACTTCATCTGCAGGAATACAATGAGAGCTAATGGTAGCATTAGCCTCATTAGCTGCTCTTTAGAAGGTAACACAAAGGATTTCCTATTGTACAGACTACAGCAGACAGTCAGTCTCTGCATCAAAACTGATAAATAAATTGAGAAGCTATGTGAGAGGGTGCACAAGAATAGCAGTATCACATGCCACTTTTTAACTCTAGGTTGTAAAGACATAGAAAACACAGACCATCATCATATGTGACCTTTAAACGTGCATTTATTCGTCATCGGAAATTTAAAGTATATGTAACAGTTTACCATTTGTGCTTATTAATTCAGTGCTGCCAGATAGACTAACAATGGTTTATTGTGATAAATAATTTAGGTCCCACTATTTAGGATATTTTGTGCAGCCTGTGATCTGAGTGAGAATGCAGGCTGACAGTTGACTTGTCAGTGCATACACTCAGATGCCTATTACAGTCTCAGAGACAGAGCACATTATCTGATTCACATGATTTGCTTCCGCCTTCTTCATTTTGGGAGGCTCTTGTCATTATGTACCATTATCTGTTATAGTATACTCTGAGCTAAAGAGAGACAATTTGATACAAGCCTTTTATTATCCCACTCACTCAATGCAATATGCAGAAAGCCAAACCCATTTTATAGCTTTTAGCTCTTATATTTCTCATGACTGTGTGTCTGTATGTGTAGGTCTCTAAGTTTGCTTTAAACCTTGTGGATATAAGACAGAAAAAATACTAACAAAAATATTGCAAACCTTATCAATGTTATATTCTATTTTCATATCATTATCCATGTTTTCTTTGAAGTGTGGCAGTTGGGTGCCACTTTTAAGTCATTACATTGATAAGTGGTTTATGTAGAAAACTGCTGCCTTTAAAGGCCTGATTTTCTACATGCAACATCTTTATATTAGGCCAGCGTTTTGGTCGTGCTGTTGACTTACTGTGTTGTTGTGCACATGAGCATCAGATCCATCACCATCTACTGTGAACATACAAACTGATGACTCATGTTGGTTTTTTATACAGACACTTTTACCTGCAAAAATGAGATCCTTTTAAAAATCCATTATTTTATTTGTGTATATTTTTTTTAGCTGTTTCATGTCGGAAACAGGATGGTGGACAAGCAGATGTTGAAGCTTGTCTTAAGTTTGCTAGCCCCATGCTGCCTCTCACCCAGCCCTGCCAACTGCCATGCCAGGAAGACTGTCAACTCAGCACCTGGTCCAAGTTCTCCTCCTGCGCAGCTGACTGTGTGGGGGTAAGGACCCGAAAGAGAATGCTAGTGGGTGAGTCTGCCTTTGGAGTAAAATTAACTGATGTACAAGGCTACTTCAAAAAGTTCTCAGTCTCACCCAGAATCAAGGGGCATAACTCCCATTTTTGGGCATAACTGTGCACTATAAAGTCTTACACTATTTTCCACAAAAGCTCTAATATTTGAAGCAATCAAAGAAAAAAGGAGAGGAAAGCTTCAAACATGGGTACTGTTTTTACAGGACAACGTTCTGTACACGTGGCAGAAGCAGCAAAATGTGACTTTGAACCGTGGCCCCATGAACCTTACTTATTTGAACTGGCACCATCTGACTTCTGTTTCACAAACGGAAATCCCACATGCTTGATCACAATTTTAATTGTGATGATGAAGTCATCCACGCTGTTGAAGGGTACCTGGAGGCTCAAGATGTGACCTGCTTCTTCAAAGGGATAGTGAAGCTTGAACATCAGTGCATTAAAGTTAAAGGGGCCACTGTTGAAAAATAATGCAAGAACAATCTTTCTACTGGGACATTTTCTATAGAAGCCATGAACTTTTTAATTTACCCTCATATGTGATGTAAATATGTTTTCCAGTTTTAACTTTTTCTGTGTCAGGTTGACTGAGAGGACTCCAAACCTTCATGTTAATTTCTATATTTAAATTTCTGAACTGCTCACATCAAGCCACTGGGCAATCCCAGCTGGCATTTTAAAGTCCTGTTCAATACATCATGAGTAATCATGATGTAGCAAAATCCTCATTTTGTCTATGTTTACTGTTTTTCATTTTCCCTCCCACAGGGAAGAGTAAAAAACGTGATCAGTGTAAAAACAGCCAGATGTATCCCTTGAGTGAAACCCAGTATTGCCCCTGTAACAAATACAATGCCCAACCTGTGGGCAACTGGTCAGACTGTATCCTACCTGAGGGCGCTCGCATGGAGGGTCACCTGGGCATGAAAGTCCAAGGTGACATCAGGGAGTGCGGCCAAGGATACCGCTACCAGGCCATGGTGTGCTATGATCAGGACAACCGCATAGTTGAGACTTCTCGCTGCAACAGTCATGGTGAGTCAAATAACTCTGTCACCCTGACCCTTCTTCACTGAATTCAATGTCAGCTCAAAAAACAATTCATACAGATTTCATTTAGAACCAGGTACTTTTACTCATGTTTCTGCCAAACCACCTTTGAGGTAAATCCAGTTTAATGAATTAATATTAGTTAAACCCAGTGATGGGAATAGAATAATAAACAGAGTTACTAATGGTGTTATTTTTTTCAGTAAAGGGTAATCTAACGATTTACTATTTCTATCGTTACAACGCTGTTACCATTACCTACAAATAGCAGTTGCGTGTTATAAACTAAGGTAGTGTCTACAGATACGGACCCGTACCCGTAGCCTGTGGGCTATGGATACGGCACTTTCCATTTGCCAGACAAATATGGACCCATACGTGAGTCTCGCGAGTCAAGAAGCTGCTAACCACTGCAAACTGTTGAAAGGTAAGCAAAGGTTAAGGTTAGGGTTAGTGTTAGGGTCAGGTTTAGGGTCCCTACCTGTAGTACCGATGCTACGGGTCCGTACCTCCAGCGTCTACTGGGAGTCACATGACCAGATCTCGCGTATCTGATTGGCAAATGGAAAGTACGAGTCCGTACCTCTAGCAACTACCATAAACTAAAGCTACTCATTGAAACTCTTGTTATCAGACTTGGCTCTCAAGGTACGTGCCCACTAGATGCATTTTTCCTGCATGTAAATGCGCCGTATCTGAAAATTGTATGCATGGTGGGTGGTCACCTGTGGGCTACAACATTGCTGCGCGACAGTGCTTGAGCCTCAATGGACCACTACGTGGTCACATGGCAGCGCTTTCAGCTTGACAGTCTGACAGATGCATCGGAAAAACAAAGGGGCTTGGCCGCAAACTTTCTCTTTTATTTCGAAAACACTTCATTGAAAAGTATTTCTGAAAGCACTTGAGGCAAGAAGAAAGCTCTGCAGTAGCTAAATCTGTCCTTGTTTAGTTTCCCGACGGCTAGTTTAGATGTTTGACTAAAATTTTATGATGTGTCAGATCTTCGCATGGCGCATTGAATTTGCATGAAGTAGAAGTCAAGCCTATTTTATGCAAATGAGCTGTGGCCCGCTCGAAATGCACTGCAACCAAACCAGTTTGCAAGATTGTTACTTTTGTAGTGGAGTAATTGAGTTACTAACTCAGTTACTTTTTGGAAGAAGTAACTGGTAGCTATAACTAATTACTTTTTAAAGGTAACATGTCCAACACTGGTTGAACTATGTTTATTAGCTTGCACTCACTATGTGACTGGTTGTAAATTTTGACTACATAAACCTTTAATTGCCTTTAATTGGGTTTTATCTCATTTGTGACTTCATGAAATTACCTGCATGTATTGACGGTTTAAACAAAACATATTAACAAAGTTAGTAGTTCTGTGTATAAGAGATGCATTGAATACAATATGTCCAATGTCTACTGTGATTTGAACGCCTTACCTTGTTGCCTCTGCTCTCTGTTCTATGATGTGAATGATCCAACATCTTCCAATATTGTTGTGTAACTGAAAATAGATTTCTCTGAAGACACAATATACTTCTGAGTTAACCAGTGAATTTATGTGAAGTTAGTGTCTTGGTTCTGGAGGATTGAGTCACAAAGCTGTCATTAAAATATACGTACTGTGGTCCCTCAGCTATCTATCACAGCGGTTACGTTTCAGACCCCCATGTGATAGACAAAAATCCGGGAAGTAGCGACCATATTGTAACTCCTAAATATTGATCGACTCACTCATCTCCAGGGCTGTAGGTCAGGCAGGTTACAATTATCTTGTATTTTTATCCTCATATCTTTTGTTGTCATATCTTTAGCATGCTAAACATCCCCAGCAGGACAGGACAGTTTTCTGTAGGTTTTATTCACCACTCAGCACAACAAACATGGACCATGCTCTTACCGACTCTCCCACGGTACCACAATTAAATCAGCTGTACCAAAAACAATAAGAATACTGGGACACTGAACAGGGCAATAAGCAAACTCAGATCAATAAAATATCTGACCAAATAATCAACTAAATAAGATCCAAGGCAAAACATCAATAAATACCCAAATAATAAACACAAAAAAAGTAAATGCGAATGAACACAATCATACACAAATCCAATGCTACAATATTTATTATTACTCTGCCAAGGAACATGGCAGAGTTATGTGATGATCGGCATATGTTTTTCTGTGAATCTGTCCTGTGCAACATTACTCAAAAAGGGACAACTGGATTTGGAAGAAATTTTCAGGAAAGCGCGAAATGTAACAAGGACCAAGTGATTAGATTTTGCCAGAGATGCAGCTTATTGTCTGGATCCACGGATTTGTTAAGGATTTCCCATTGCAGGATGTAGTGGCCAGCTCGGCATCACTGTAACCATGACAACAAGTGAATGCTGTGTCAGTTGCCTCCTGATGATCACATGATTGCAATCCTACTACAAATCCACCATTGTGGACTTATCAGAAATGATACAAGGAACAATTGATTAAATTGTGGGGGTGCTTCCAAGTCCTATCAATTCCTGCCACTCGCTACATATTTCGATCAGGCAATTCGGTATCCATACATAACATACACATACATAACACATGCCTGTGTTCAGCAAAAGGTCTTGGAATGAACAGTCTTGGCGGAGTACTGCACTCTCTGAGTCCTTCTATAAACCGTCCCCACACACTGCACATCACCGCAGCGCATCACTATGTGCAGCAGTCAGACATCTATATAAAATGGACAGATGCTGAATGTTGCTACACATAGGAGACAGAAAAGACTGATATTACGATCACTAAGCCAATCAGCACCCAGTGCGATACGCTACACATTTTATTTTGATTAAATATTATTTTAATATGTTTCAATTATTCTATTATATATTGTTTTCTTCAATTTTTTAGGCTGGAGTTTGCATGTTCTCCCTGTGCATGCGTGGGTTTCTCCGGGCACTCTGCCTTCCTCCCACAGTCCAAAAATATGCTGAGGTTAACTGGTTACTCTAAATTGCCCGTAGGTGTGAATGTGAATGTGATTGTTCGTCTATATGTGGCCCTGCGACAGACTGGCGAACTGTTCAGGGTGTCCACTGCCTTCATCCGAGTCACCTGAGATAGGTTGCAGCCCCCCCCTCCCAACCCTAGTGAGGATAAAGCAGTGTGTAGAGAATGTTGAATTTTTTAAGCTAGAAAATGCTTATTTTATCACAAAAATAATTAAAATAATGGAGCAATCATAGAGCCGGTTGCTATGATTGAACTGTTGTGCTGCAATACACCATGGGAGTTCGGGGTGTTGGGGGTTTAAAGGTCATTATTGTTGTTATGCTAGTGTTACAGTGTTATTAAAGTTTGTGTTTTATTGTGTTGTGGTTTAATCAGCCTAGTTAGTTTGGTTAAGTGTTATGTTGTCAGGACCATGAGTGTTTGATGACTTCCTGCCACATTTTTAATGCTACTGTTGTCTCTGTGTCAATTAAAAGCATCTGGCAGTTGCATAGTGCATGAAAGGCAGATATTCTTTTTCCAGCATCATTTATCAATGCAACTTGCCACAATAAGTGTAGAAAAATGTTTATACTGCAAAATTCTGCGATATAGTGAAAAATCCGCGATACCAAATGCAATTTAAAAATCTACAATGCAGTGAAACCACGAAAAGTGAACCACGATATACATCATAAAAAGGAGACAAACTTTGTTCTGTTTCTAGGGAAATCAAGTGTTTTATCCTTAACAGTGAACAATCTTTGTGGAACACTTGTCTGGATACAGACCTTTGAATGAGCCCACTCTCATAATTAGATTAATTTGCTTGACAGCATGACATGGAACAGTGAGTTGCCATTTTAAAAATCAACCAGTCCAGTGAGCACAGCCGGGGCACTAACAATTAGCCACTCTGTGACATGGGCAGTACTGACAATGTTGTCAAGCTGTGCAACAGAACACTGGTACCAAAGAGGAAAATTTGACCCATATGATTTACATAGATAGTATATATTTTCAACATTGCTCAACATTGTAAGTTGTTTTTGATTCACTACGTAAACTATGTTGGCATGGCTGAAGGAAACTACCAGTTAGTTGGCTGGAAATTGTGACTCTAGAAGGCCTTGATTTACTCAAAAGAATTAAGTGGAGTACCGTTATTCTGCAACAACTTGACTCCGCTCAGTGTCAGTTACCAGTATGTCTTTTTGTCAAGCCACCAGTGTATAAACAATCAATCATGGAAACTTGGGAACGTGTCTGCTGTCAGCAGCCTACATGTATCAGTCCAATTTGTGATGAACTGTATTAACATTTTACAGTATATTTCAGCACGGGCGAAACAGGGAATTATGAATCACAGAGCCACTATATTCTGCATTTTAACTCTGGGAATACACAGAACACATTAAAGCATTTGGGGGAATGAGCTTGTCTGTTTGCTCATGGAGAAACCTGTCTCATTGTGACTACAAGCTTTTCTCCCAGTATGGTGCTGTTTGATGGTAACTATCTGTAACTGTAATAAGATATTGGGCTCAGAGTCCTGCTGCAGCTGCTGCTTAATTACCTCCGCCAGGAGGTTATGTAATCACCGGAGTTTTTACCTCCGCCAGGAGGTTATGTAATCACCGGAGTTTGTTTGTCTGTCTGTCCGTCTGTGTGTGTGTGTCTGTCTGTCTGTTTGTCTGTTAACAGCATAACTCAAAAAGTCGTGGACGGATTTTCACCAAATTTTTACGGGATGTCCGGAAGAGCAAGAGTAAGAATCGATTAGATTTTGGAGGTGATCCGAATCACCGTCTGGATCCAGGAATTTTTTGAAGGTCGAAGGATTGGCGGCCATCTCTCAATTGTCCTTCGACCTTCAAAAAATTCCTGGATCCAGACGGTGATTCGGATCACCTCCAAAATCTAATCGATTCTTACTCTTGCTCTTCCGGACATCCTGTAAAAATTTGGTGAAAATCCGTCCACGACATTTTGAGTTATGCTGTTAACAGACAAACAGACAGACAGACAGACAGACAGACAGACAGACACACACACACACACACACACACACACACACACACACACACACACACACACACACACACACACACACACACAGACGGACAAACAGACGGACAGACAGACGGACAGACAGACAAATGGCATGGGCTCTCTGAGTACTTTTCTAGTTTCTATTGGATTTGATTTGATGTTTGATTTACTTTCTCATGCCAGGGAGTCTAGTGAGCGTAACCTGGAAAATGTCTGCTCCTCAGGCAATAACTGGGAATCAGTGATGCATTTCTTTTTTGTTTGTTTGTTTTCAATGGTAGGAGTAGATATGCACAATATATAATTTACATACCATTTCACCACTTTCATTGTGGTGTGCACATGTGCAATAGTCATCTCAGGAAGTGCAATGTGAAGTAAGGCAAATTAACACAACACATAAAAAAGGATTTGGTTGCAAATTGAAAAGATCATCACAATTTTGTATTATCACAATTAAATTAACATGGTTATGGTATTGATGGCTCGGTAATGACCAGTTAGGTGTAGCTACCAAAAGGAGGCAATTACATGTTGTGTACATATGGACGTATGTTTGGACACACCTCATTTATTGTTTTTTCTTTATTTTCATCACTATTTACATTGCAGATTCTCACTGAAGGCATCAGAAATATGATGAACACATAGAATTATGTAGTAAGCAATAAAGCTTAGTTAAAAATAACTACTCTTTGCTTTGATTACTGCTTTGCACACTCTCGGCATGCTCTCATTGTACTTCATGAGGTAGTCACCTGCAATGGTTTTCACTTCACAGGCGTGACTTGTCAAGGTTAATTTGTGGAATTTCTTGCCTTCCTAATGGGGCTGTGACCATCAGTTGTGTTGTGCAGAAGTCAAATTGGTGCACAGTTGACAGCCCTATTTGACAACTGTTAGAATCTATATTATGGCAAAAACCAATAAGCTGAGTAAAGAGAAACGACAGCCTATCAAAACTATAAGAACTGAAGGTCAGTCAGTCTGGAAAATTGCAAAAACTTTGAATGTATCCCCAAGTGCAGTCTCAAAAACCATCAAGTGCTACAACAATACTGGCTCACAGGAGGACCACTCCAGGAAAGAAAGACCCAGATTCATCTCTGCTGCTGAGGATAAGTTCATTTGAGTCACTGGCCTCAGAAATCACAAGTTAACAGCACCTCAGATTAGGGCCCAGATAAATGGCACTCAGAGTTTTAGTAACAGACACATCTCTACATCAGCTGTTCTGAGGAGACAGCGTGAATCAGGCCTTGATGGTCAAATTGCTGCTAAGAAACCACTACTATTGAAAAGCAACACGCAGAAGAGATTTGTTTAAGCACCAGGAATGGACCAGTGAAACTCTGTGCTATGGACAGTTGAGTCCAAATTTGAGATCTCTGATTCAACTCGCCGTGTATTTGTGTGACACACAAAAGGTGAATGAATGGTCTCTACATGCATGGTTCCCACCATGAAGCATAGAGGAGGAGGTGTGATGGTGGGTGTGATGGTGTGGGGGTGCTTTGTTGGTGACACTGCTGGGGATTTATTCAAAACTGAAGGTGCACTTAACCAGCATTGTGACCACAGCATCCTCCAGCGACATGCCACCCCATCTGGTTTGCGTTTAGTTGGACCATCATATATTTTTCACAACAAGTCCTCAAATTCATACGATCGCATCGGTCGTATGTAACGTGCACTGGAATACGACCCATGAGAGCGTATTTATGTTAGCGCCCCTACAGGGAAAAGGAATGCATTACGGGATTTAATTTGAGAAACGGCTTTTCCCTCGTGAAATGGCTTTTTCCTCACTTTCACAGCACGGGTTTAGGGTTATGGTTAGTGTTAGGGTTAGGGTGAGGGAAAGGGATAGGGATAGTGTTAAGATAAAAGTTTGTTCATGGTGACGTTTCACCTGCGACACCGGAGCGTCGATATTTACTCAACCGCCAGAGGTTGCATAGTCAAAACGTAACGCTCGGTCGTAATACGGACGTGTACAGACAACCTATGTGGTTGTTTTTGATTTGAGGACAGGCTGATTTTTCAACAGGGCAGTGATGCCAAACACACTTCCAGGCTGTGTAACAGCTATTTGACCAAAAAGGAGGTGATGGGGTGATGTGTCAGATGAGCTGGCCTCCACAGTCACCTGCCCAAAACCCAGTCAAGATGGTTTAAGAGGAGATGGACTGCAGAGTGACAGCAAAAGGCCAACAAGTGCTTAGCATCTCTGGAAACTCTTTCAAGACTGTTGGAAATCCATTTCAGGTGAATACCTCATAAAGCTCATCCAGAGAATGCCAAGAGTGTGCAAAGCAGTAATCAAAGTAAATGGTGGCTATTTTGAAGTTTCTAAATTAACATGTTTTGACCTTTCTCACATTTTTTTAGTTTACTTCATATTTCCATATGTGTTCATTCATAATTTTGAGGCCTTCAGTGAGAATCTACAATGTCATGAATGGAAGAAAAAGTATTAATAATAATAAACTTTATTTATAGAGCACCTTTCATGCACAAAATGCAGGCCAAAGTGCTTGAACAAAGTGATATAAAATACAACAGTTAAAAAAAGAGTAAAACAAGGAATACAACAATAAAAACATAAAACAAAAAAAATGCAAAAACAAAACAATAGCCGTGACAATAAAATCAATCAGAATAAAAAGCCAAATTGGCTGGTTGGGACATAAGAAGAAAGGCAGTCACTGATATAAACAGGTGATAAATTATTAAAAGCTTTGTAGACAAATAAAAGAACCTTAAAATCAATCCTAAAAGAAACAGGTAACAGGTATTAAATGAGAAGGTGTGTCCAAACTTTTGACTGGTAGTGTATGTATTGGGGCATGTGTGTATTTTTCTTTTTTTAAATATTATTTTATCTTATTTATATGTCCAATTTTATTTTATATGTTCTTAATAGTATATGTTCTGTCATATGTGTTGCAGTACAGCTTGCTTTTTGCCTTTGTCCAAGACAAATTTCTTCCATGGGAGACAATAAATGAACTTTGAACTTTGATGATAAATGGTCTTCCTGTCGGAAACAGTACCATGTCAATAAAACAGTTTGGTTTCCACTTTGGTACATCTTCCCATAAAATACCTGTTTCATTGTTGCACTGCAGTAACTAAGGAAGGACTGGAAGCTACTCTGTGCATTGCCACCTAGCTGGTTTCTACTGTATGCCAAGTGTTTAGGGAACATCTGGAAATTGTAGTGTCTATTCTTAAGCAGACGTTTAACAAGTGATAGTATTGAGAATAATTTTATTTCTTCAGGTGAACATTATGTTCAGCACACTTTGATGCAATTGTGTATATAAGCAGGAGTCAGGAAGAGCACTCACACCTACAAGCAAATTAGAAAAATCAGGTAACCTCAGCATATTTTTGGACAGTGGGAGAAAGCCAGTGTGCCCTGAGAAAATCCACACATGCACAGGAAGAGCATGCAAACTCCATGCAAAAAAAAAAAAAAGATCCCAGGAAGACTGGGATGTGAACCAGGGATCTTCTAGCTGCAAGGCAAAAGTGCTATCCACCACTCCACTGTGCAGCTCACTTTATTAGCATGCTATTAGTAATTGTGATCTCTGCTTCTCTGTTATGTGACTGGTTACAGGATATATTGAGGAAGCTTGCATCATCCCCTGTCCATCTGACTGCAAATTAAGTGAATGGTCTAACTGGTCGCGTTGCAGCAAGTCATGTGGCAGTGGGGTCAAAGTTCGCTCCAAATGGCTCAGAGAGAAGCCCTACAATGGTGGGAGACCATGTCCCAAACTGGACCACATCAACCAGGTGAAGGAGGGCTGACTTTGAATAGTGGGATTTATATTTTGAGCAAAATCTTGCACTTAAATGCTTGCCTTTGTAAGTACAGTAATCTGAACAACCTTTTTACTGTTTTTTTTTTTTTTTTTTTTCCTTTGGTGAATGGATTCCATCCACAGGCTCAGGTAGGTGTACTGTTGCTTCTTGTTGGTTGTTTAATATCTTTTACATCTTTGAGTTATACATTTTTGAACCTTTGTCTTTAATTATTTCTTAAATCATGTTTTTGCCTTGTACTGGAATTGCTATGAGACATGCCAGGAAAATGATGCACAAACAACTATTTTCTCATTGCTGAATTATACATTTACTGTTGGAGACCAGACAGGTAACTGTAGTGTTTGCATAAATTAGGTGTATGAGGTGGTGCCTTGTCTCAGTGACTGTGGACAGTATGTCTGGGTGGCAGAGCCTTGGAGTGTATGGAAAGTCAGCAATGTGGACCTGAAGGAGAACTGCGGTGAAGGTATCCAAACTCGAAAAGTCAGGTAAGGAACCAGCAAATGTTGCAAAGACTGAAGCTAGCTTTCTTCATCTGCATTCTTGTCTATTAATGTGGTCTCATGGATTATTGAAAAGTCATCTACATTGAGCCAGTTACAGTTTTTTTATGACTGCATGAATACTAAAAACAAAAAAATGACATAATTATCAACACCTTACACTCAAGGAGCAAAACATTGGACCAGACTTTCACTACTATAAACTCAAAGTCAGCCTCACAATTTTAGCAGAACAATGCACAGTGATTTGCGAAACACTAAACACACTTGTCTACATTAGACACAGAAGTATATTATATCACTTCTTTGCAGTTCCAAAGCACTGAGTGACAAATCACTACACCCATCAGCCAGTTGACTAAAAACACATCAGGTGTGCAAACACATGATTACTTTATTGTAGACACACCAATCAGGTTTGAGCAGTATAAAACCACCGTCATGCCAATATGGGCCCTTACAACACAGATCACATTCTCACATTTTTGGACCGTTTGCACAACCTTGTCACAGTAAATAACCAAATGCACCAGATGCCACACATTGTCATCTGGGACAATGTGTCAAACCAATGCTCTGGTCCAGAACTGGTTTCAACACCATCCATAGTTTATAGTACTGTACCTTCCACCATATTCTCCATTTCTAAACCCCATTGAAGAGTTTTTCTTGGCATGTCGGTGGAAAGTTTATGATCTCTGGCCCCAGGCTCATGTGCCCCTCATTCAGGCCATGGAAGAAGCTTGTGACCAAATCGATGCCGCAGCTGCAAAGATGAATCCGTCATTCAAGACGGTTCTTCCTGCGTTGCCTTGCCAATGAAGATATTGCCTGCAATGTTGATGAAATTCTCTGGCCAGATCTAGCTAGGTGAAGAGATGTGTAGCATTTAATTTATTTTATTCAGATTTCCTGTTCGGTTTCTTCTTTTACTTTACAGTACTTTTAACCTGTACTGTTAGTACAGTATTTTGTCCATTTTCCAGGATTACAGTGTTGGGACATATTTTGTTGTGATTATCCATGCTGATTGATTTTGGTTATAAGAGAAATAAATCATATTTTCAATAGTCTGCAGCTACTCTGTGTACTTCACTTACAGTAATCTAATCACTGAGAGGTAGAATTGCTAAACGTGTTTTAAGTTAGACATGGCAGTGTGTAACTGGCTCAATCAGAATTAAGCATTATGAAATTTGTTTCATGTGGTAATATAATATAGTTTTTAGAACAGTGTTTCATTGTGCACAGGATCTGAGGTGTTCTGCATATTGTATGTGTGGTTGTGCTAACTGTGTAACATTTTGAAATTCTGAGTCCTGTTTTCAAAATTGTGCTTAAGCAATAGTAAAAAACTAAACAAACATAAGTCATAAGTTGTTATGGTGAGCAGAGGCTTAAGTTCAGGAAATGAGACTTCAAACCAGGGAGCAATTTAGAAAGCTTTATTTTACAATGCAGGAACAAGATACAAGAACTACAACTGGAAACCAGAACTATTCTATAACGCGGAAATATCCTTTATATCTCAGGACAGGTAGATTCCTCCTGGCAAAGAGGCAGACTAAATACAAGACAGAAAGAGTAAAGAAAACACAAGCTAAAATATTAAATCAGAGTCTGGTATTGCTCGGGTAGGAAAACTTACCTGGTCTGGATGTCTCCAGAGGAGACTGGTGCACTGGGAGGTGGTGATGTGGCGGCTGCGGGTGGCTGTGGCTGGACCAGCGGTGGCATGGCAGAAATCCTACAGCTGAAAGGCGACAGCTTTGTGAGGTTGGCGTTGGAGGTGGCCAGAGTTTGTAGTTTGGCAACAGAGGCGGCAAGCAGGTGACAGAGGTGTAGGAGTGAGGGAACCAAATCTGATGTGTATGAACCAGAGATATCCAGGGGTAGATCACACAGGGGTTCTGTAGGGGATTTTCAGGAAGACAGAAAACAGGAATCCAGGGTAACACGAGCAGGCAGAAGCCAGTCTGGAATGGAGCAAACACAGGATTACAAAAAGTACAAGAAACCAGGAACTAAGACTGAACAGTGCACTGCACTGACTAGAGAATGTTCATGGTCTGGGAGTGAGTGGCGTCAGCTTTTATGGAGGAGTTGAAGTGGCTGATTAACTAATCCCACCTGCTCGTTCACAGCTCTCGCTGATTAGTGATTGTAGTCACCTGCTGCCAGCCACTGTGCACAAGTATACCTAATTAGAAAGAGAAACCAAAACACAAAGGGGAGGGGGAGAGCATTGTTGCTACCTGGCACCCGCAGCTGCGGGTGTGACACAAGTGTTGTAATTTTTCCTTTGCAACCTTAAATATTTCACATAGATGAGAAATTAACTAATCAAATTGCTGCTCATGTTTATATGGATATTTTTGTAGTTGCAAGTCCAGAGATGACCCTTCGTCGGCCACTGTTCAGTGTGAATTCAGCAGCCTTCTGGTCAAGTCTCAGATGTCTCTGAGCTTTCTGAGTGTTAGAAACACCTTTTGCAATTTTTTGTTTTTATTTTAGAGTTGAAGTTTTGTTTCTGTTAAATGGGTTTAGAGTTAAAGTTAGGGTTAAAAACATTTAAAGTCATGTTTTTAAAGCTTATTAGCAACATACTGATGTGGTAAGGCATTACTCATGTCCTCAGACCTAGGTTAATTACACCTAAATAATTGGATTTTAGTTAGCTATTCTTACTGCTCAACAGTTTTAGACTTGCTGAGGTGTCGTAAAAAACAGACTAACCCTGTTTTTAACTCATTTGGAACCAGGTGTATGCTCAACACTGTAGATGGGCCCTCTGAGCAGGTAGAAGACTACCTGTGTGACCCAGAGGAGATGCCCCTGGGTGCTCGTAACAGCCGGTTACCCTGCCCAGAGGACTGTGTGTTATCAGACTGGGGAGTCTGGAGCCCATGTTCACTGGTAAGAATGGTATAGTCTTCTTTCTTTCACCGTAGCCTACTGCTCCTTTCCTTACTTCTTTGAAGGAAGCCTAATTAAAATGCTCCTGTTGTTTGTGTTGTAATCAGCTAATATCTATAGAAGGATCACACAGATCATAGTAACTTCAGTGGCTTAATCTCTTATGTGTAAGAGAGACAGGACTTCTGATAGAACGACTGTCATCTGACCGGACGGACTTCCTCATGCAAGTGGTGCAGTGATTTGCCGTCACCATCAAGCACCTAGCTAGCAAGTTTCAGCCCAGCCAGGAGAGTTTTGAGTGAGTTTTAAATGATTTTGAACGAGTTTAAATTATTGTCACATTTTACAAGCCACTGTGATTAATCAGCCCTGTAATTTTAGCCTGAAACTAGTAGCCAAATCAATCATCACAATCCAAGAACCTTCTTATACTCTATATCCATGTCTGTCTCCCCTGCGGCCCCACTTACCTCTCCACATGGGTGCAATGATTGTCTCCAAAAATCCTGGTCAATCGCTCATCTTCAACGCCGTATCTCCAACCTCTACTGGATCCGAAATGAGGAAAAACTACTGGACTCAGTAGTCAAGCTGGGCGCAGGTCCGCCTGCCAACTCAGCCGAGTTAGATCTCACTATCCCAGCTACCGACGTTGATCCGCCGCCCTCGACAAGTGCTGCCACGGCCTCTGTCTCCCCGCTTGCCCCCGGTCCCAGAGGGGCTCCTGCTTCGAGGCTGGCTGCCTCGGCCCCATCGCCACATCTCCAAGCCGAAGACTGCTGTCTGTTGCTGGTGCGAAGCCTAAGCTCTTGCCTCCTGCCACAGTGGTTTCTACTCCAAACCCAAAGCACGGAGCATTGAGCTCCACTTCACTGCATGAGTCCTGGTATCTAGCAGAAAGGCCTGTAAAACCAGCTGGCAATCCCCCTGTGACCTCCAACTTTCCAAACGGTATAAGACCATGACTCTGGATGACTTTCCGCCCCTGGCCAAAGAGTCAGACCCAGTGGCTGTTCCTAAGCGGGCTCTCCCGGCTGGTGCTTCCTCTTCAGCGGAACTGGCTGATGGCCCCTCCCCACCTGCCCTGGCCGGCTCTTCTCTCACTACGGTTCCAGCTGGTGTTTCCACCCTCGCGGCTTCAGCGGTCATCTCCATCTCTGCAACCTCTGAGTGCCCCGAGCCGGGGCACAAAGCATCCCGCCCCGCTGGCTCATCGGTGTAGCACAGGCTGCTGAGGGACGCTGTGCGCCGCCACTCGCTGGGATCCTCTTTTCAATGCTCTGCTTCCAAGCCGCAACATCCAGAGAACATCCAGTAACCATCTGATCCAAATGAGGCAAAACAGGCTCCCCTTCTCCCCTGTTTCCTCCGACTGCATTAATTGTGGGGGACTCCATCATCAGGAATGTCCGCTACTTCAACACAGTCACTCGCTGCTTTCTCGGTGCTACTGTGGCCGTCATCCTGAAAAAACTGCATTCCCTGCCTTCCACAGTCACCAGGATTATTGTTCATGTTGGTTGTAATGACACCGTCCGTAAGCAATCTGTGTTGGCCTGGCAGAAACCTATGGACTATTTCTCATTAAACCAGACCACACTTACAGGATATACATACATGGACAAGCCTCGCCCTGAGGGGCGGGGTGGTGGTGTTGCTGTGATATACCAACACGGTCTCACGGGGATTCGTGAAACTGTCACGTCAGTTTTTGTTTCGGTTTCGTGCGCACCAACACGATGTCGTCATGTTTTTCGTGCCGCTCACCACGAGCGAAACCCGCTGTGGTAATCACATCTGAAAGTGGTTTATACCGGCGGATTCATGACGATTTAAGCTGTCCATCGGCGTTTGCGGCCGCCGCCGTGGCTGCGGCTGTGGCTGGATGTCTGGCGGCCGCAAACGCCGATGGACAGCTTAAATCGTCACGAATCCGCCGAATTTGCATAGGAATTTAAAGAATGTCCGGCGGCCGAAGCGGTGGCCGCAGCGGCTGCCGCAAACGCCGATGGACAGCTTAGATCGTCATGAATCCGCCGGTATAAACCACTTTCAGATGTGATTACCACAGCGGGTTTCGCTCGTGGTGAGCGGCACGAAAAACATGACGACGTCGTGTTGGTGCGCACGAAACCGAAACAAAAACTGACGTGACAGTTTCACGAATTCCCGTGAGACCGGGCTGGATATACAGGAAAGGCAATAAATTATCCACCATCTCCACCCCTGCAGTTAGCTCCTTTGAACATCTCTCCTATAAATTATCTGGTCCTACTCCCCTGGTCACTGCCATCATCTCCCGACCCCCCAAGCCACATCCATCCTTCCACACTGACCTTTCTGATTTTCTAACCCAGCTCTGTGCCATATTGCCTGCCGTTTTCATCCTTGGAGATTTCACTGTCCATATTGACAACATAAACTGTAAATCTGACAGAATTTCTGGAACTTTTACAATGTCTCAACTTCACACAGCACATCAAACTCTGCACCCATAGCCGTGGTCACACACTGGATCTGGTCTGCTCCACTGGTCTCACTCTGCATCAACTCTCCAGCCTCAACCTCCATATCTCTGACCACCTGGCAATAACCATGGACATTGACATTCCCTCCCCCCTCCGGAAAGATAAGCGCAAAATATCATTCAGAAATATCAAGTCTCTCCCCTCTCAGCCTCCCTCACCACTCGTATATCTGCCTTCCCTCCCCCACTTACTGATAATCCAACTGGCCTTATCAACTTCTACAATCACACTCTCTCCGCCTGTCTTGACCAACTGGCTCCTATTAAATCCAAATCTGTCTCCTTCACACACTCAGCCCCATGGTAAACTCCACAACTTCACATCATGAAATCCCATAAGCGTCAGCTTGAAAGACTCTTCAAGAAAACAAGTTTAACAGTTCACCTCCAGGCCTATTCCGACTACCTGCAACAATACAAGAATGCTCTGAACACAGCCCAGACTATCGTCTACTCTCACCTCATACACTCTGGCTCTAGCAACCCAAAGACCCTGTTCTTCACGATAGACAAACTTCTCAAACCCAGACAAGTGCAACTTATTCCTGACATTTTTCCAAGCAAAAATTGACAATATCTTCAGCAACCTGTCCACCTCTGCTGCCCTCTCAATGCCCACACCCACCTCCCCCGCTTTGACCAGTCAGCCCTTATCGTATTTCTCTGAACTATCTCCCACACAACTCTCTAAATTTGCAACAGGAATTAGCAGCTCCACCTGCACTCTTGATCCCATCCCATCCGCTCTCACCAAGGCCTACCTCCCTTCCATCTCCTCTCTCATTACCACAATAATTAATTCATCTCTCAGCTCCAGATCAGTACCACAATCCCTCAAACTTGCTGATGTTACTCCATCCTTAAAAAACCCGGACTCAGCCCTGATATCATGACTAACTTCTGTCCCATTTCCAACCTCCCTTTCCTATCAAAAATCCTGGAACGTGTTGTAGCTGCCCAAATCCAAAGCCATCTCACCTCCAATGCCCTGTTTGAAACATTCCAATCTGGATTTCGCTCACAACACAGCATTGAAACAACCCTTCTTAAAGTCACCAATGACATCCTCCTCTCTACAGACTCTGGCCTCCTCACCATCCTCATCATGCTTGACCTCACTACAACCTTTGACACCATCAACCACTCCATCCTCCTCTTCCGCCTGGAATCCCTCAACATCACCGGTACCACCCTCCCCTGGCTCAAGTCAAATTTCTCAAACAGACACGAGTTCATCAGCATCAATAACTGCACCTCCTCTGTTGCTCTCTGCTGCACGGCATTCTCCAGGGTTCGGTGCTTGGTCCCCTCAGGTTCATCCTCTACATTGTCCCACTTGGTAATATCATCTGTAAACATGGTCTCCACTTGCATTGCTACGCTGATGACATACAGATCTATATCTCAACAAAATCCATCACCCCAACAACCTGCTCCACCCTGACCAACTGCTGTCAGAGCGGATTCTTTGGTACTGTTAATGAGGGAAAAAACACTCGGAGACAAGGATGACCCAGAGTCAAAATATTCATTTAAGAATATTTAGTAAAAACGCATTGGATAGTACAGAAATGCATGCATGCAGACTCCATGTTGATCTAGCTGACATCAGATCTGACTTAAAACTAAGACAATATTCCTCTGCATGCAGCTGTTCACAACAAAGAGCGAATTCTAAACTATTACATGAGTTTTTAACTAAGAAGCTGTTGTCTTCTGATTGGTTCACACTGCCGGATGTCTTCAGTCTTCGTCCAACCACAGCCGTCTTCACCCTGTATTGAGAGTACTTTGCATGTGTGTGTATGTGCCTGCCTGAGGTGTGACTTCCTGTGAGCTTTGCACAGACTACAACTCAGCTCTCTGCAGACAACAGGTCTGAGCTTCTTGCTCAATTTATGCTGAGCTTTGAGTTTTATTAATTCAGCTTATTAAATTTATATTTAATAATAGTACAACAATATCAATAATTTAATTATTTGTATAAGGCAGATTAATCTGATTTTATCCCTATTTTAATCTAGGATCCTCATAGGTTAATATAAGATTTCTATGCCTGTCCCCAATTTACTGTTAATTTAAGACATTGTTGATTACATTTTCTTTTAAGTATTTTTCTTATGAACATTATATTCTAATCTTAATTCCCCAATATTGTTTTATGGTTTAACACTTTAACTTTTATTCTTGTTTAAACATCTAGCTGTTGTTTGAACCTTTTGCCCTGTCTCTGTCCTCTGTGAGTACATGACAAGTTGCACATCTCTGTAACCGCAGACCCCCCTCTTTCTTCCAGGTATTGCATAGTTTTAACGGATGTTCTTTACTTTTATTTTAAAACTGTCACCTGTCCACGCTAAACTGCCATCCTAGATGCTATTCTTATTCCAGTTTGTCAGTTTTGAAGCGAGGGGGAAAGTTCTCCCCCCAACTCTTGAAAGGTCAGATGTAACCGCAAACCTTTAGTCAAGCAGAGCATGAAGCATTTATCTTAAACTTACTTTCCTTAGGTCAGATGTTGAAACCTGCACAACCTGCTTAGATCAACACTTTTCCAGGTTACGAGCAAGAACTCAAACATGCATTCATAAGCACTTTAATATATTTGATTATAGGGTTAATACAAGTTGCAAGCACATTAATATATGATTAACACATAATATGATCAAACGAAGGTTAATAATGAATATAAGTAATAAGTAAAAGAGTAATTAAATGATGATTGTAAGTAATGAATAAAAGTAATAACATGATGATCATGAGTAATAAGCAAAAGTAATTAATATGATTGTAAGTAAAAGTGATAAAATGATGATCATAAGCAATAAGTAAAAAGTAATTAAAATGATGACTATAAGTGATAAGTTAAAAAGTAATAAAATGATGACTGTAATTGATAAGCAAAAGAGTAATTAAAATGATTATAAGTAATAAGCAGAAAGCAATAAAAACATGATAGTTTAATAGATATGTAAAATGAATATTCCCCACACTGCCTCAGTGGAATTAAAATATGGATGCAAAATAACTTTCTTCAACTGAACTATGACAAATCAGACATGATAATCTTTGGCCCCAAATCCCTCATAAAAAACACTGTCAGCTTCACTATGACAATTGACAAATGCACTCTGTCCCCATCACCTCATATTCGTAATCTGGGACTCCTTCTTGACAGCAACCTCACCTTCCAACAACACAACAACCAGATCACCCGGAGCGCCTCCTTCCACCTCAAAACATCGCACGCCTCTGCAACTCACTCTCCTTTCCTGCTGCTGAAACCCTCATCCATGCATTCATCATATCCCGAATTGACTACTGCAATAGCACTCTTTATGGCTCGTCCTCAAATGTTCTCAATAAACTTCAGTATATCCAGAACTCTGCTGCCCGCCTCCTCACCCACTCCCGCTCCTGCAAACACATCACCCTTGTCCTCCAAAACCTCCACTGGCTCCCCATCCCATACAACCCGGTCTCACAAGGATTCGTGAAACTATCACGTAAATTAATCTATGGTTACGTGCGCACCAACACGATTTTCTCATGTTTTTCGTGTTGCTCACAACGAAATTCAAACCAATGTATTTCAAGCGGAGGACTTTTCATGCCACTCAGAACGTATTTCAAACGAATATTTTTAATGTAAACGCGTTGCGAATCAAAGCGGAGGACTTTTCATACCACTCAGAACGTATTTCAAACGAATATTTTCAATGTAAAAGCGTTGCGAATCCAACGCTATATTTTGCATTACATCGTCCCATACATATAATGTGATGCCTTTATTTTTGCTGCAGGATTTGGGTATTTGAGATTAAAAAACGTTAGTGTTTGTTTGTTTGCAAACGGGTTGGATTTTGTTTTCATATCTGAGTCTTAATCACACCTGAATAGAACGTTTAATTAATCAAATATTCCTCGTGTGTCATGTTTCTCCTCGGTCTGATTTAAGCGAGTTACGTAGGGCATTTTGAATCGGTATATTATATTTTTAATGTAAAAGCATTGCGAATCCAACGCTATATTTTGCATTCGCAGGGGCCGGCAATTAGATGTGGCTTCGGGCCAAAATTTGTGTAAACATTATTCGGCGGTTTGACCGACGGGCCGGTGCGCTGGTATTTATTAAATAATTTTGATGAGTGGGTATCCGATGCCCGTATAGCTCAGCACGTTAAGCAGGTGACTCATGTACAAGAGCTGGTCTCGGACGCGGGTTCGATTCCGGTTTGCTTTATTATAATATTTTGGAAGTTTTTCATACACAAATGCAGATTTCTAAACGGACTGCTGTAAAACTTTTTAACATGATTGAAGATATCAAACTCATGGACAACTCCTAACCCATTGGACATTCATGCGGACAGACTCCTGTTTCAATTTAAAAAAACAAAACAAAACAAAACGTGCAGCACTTCGGCACCTTTCTTCTTCGGTGGTGTCTGTGTAAAACAATGTCCAACATGCAAACAGCACACCTAGCGCCATGAAGCACAAAATGCAGGTGTAAATCAATGGGGTGCTGAACATAGTAATATTCATAGCGGAAATAATAGATAATAATAATAATGATAGGTAATAGAATATTCTGAAATTAAGCTCGACTGTAGACAGGTATTTTGCAAACACTGTGAACACACACACACACACTAATATATGTTAGAGAAGCAGATAATGGCAGTAAAGTCAATTATTTTAATAATTTGAAGAGACAATATATGATTACGCTATATATACATATATAAACAAAATACTGACTAATGAACACATATTTCTATATAAAACTATATATATATATATATATATATATATATAAAATATCATTTTCTGACATATCTTTTTTAATATATATGTATGAATTATATTGATAGTCTATATGTGATTTATATAATAATTTTCTCTGATATATAACTTCTGTCTATTGTTTTATATAAAAATATGTGTTCATTAGTCAGTATTTTGTTTATATATGTGTATATAGCGTAATCATATATTGTCTCTTCAAATTATTAAAATAATTGACTTTGCTGCCATTATCCGCTTCTCTAACATATATTAGTGTGTGTGTGTTCACAGTGTTTGCAAAATACCTGTCTACAGTCGAGCTTAATTTCAGAATATTCTATTACCTATCATTATTATTATTATCTATTATTTCCGCTATGAATATTACTATGTTCAGCACCCCATTGATTTACACCTGCATTTTGTGCTTCATGGCGCTAGGTGTGCTGTTTGCATGTTGGACATTGTTTTACACAGACACCACCGAAGAAGAAAGGTGCCGAAGTGCTGCACGTTTTGTTTTTTTTTTGTTTTTTTAATTGAAACAGGAGTCTGTCCGCATGAATGTCCAATGGGTTAGGAGTTGTCCATGAGTTTGATATCTTCAATCATGTTAAAAAGTTTTACAGCAGTCCGTTTAGAAATCTGCATTTGTGTATGAAAAACTTCCAAAATATTATAATAAAGCAAACCGGAATCGAACCCGCGTCCGAGACCAGCTCTTGTACATGAGTCACCTGCTTAACGTGCTGAGCTATACGGGCATCGGATACCCACTCATCAAAATTATTTAATAAATACCAGCGCACCGGCCCGTCGGTCAAACCGCCGAATAATGTTTACACAAATTTTGGCCCGAAGCCACATCTAATTGCCGGCCCCTGCGAATGCAAAATATAGCGTTGGATTCGCAATGCTTTTACATTAAAAATATAATATACCGATTCAAAATGCCCTACGTAACTCGCTTAAATCAGACCGAGGAGAAACATGACACACGAGGAATATTTGATTAATTAAACGTTCTATTCAGGTGTGATTAAGACTCAGATATGAAAACAAAATCCAACCCGTTTGCAAACAAACAAACACTAACGTTTTTTAATCTCAAATACCCAAATCCTGCAGCAAAAATAAAGGCATCACATTATATGTATGGGACGATGTAATGCAAAATATAGCGTTGGATTCGCAACGCTTTTACATTGAAAATATTCGTTTGAAATACGTTCTGAGTGGTATGAAAAGTCCTCCGCTTTGATTCGCAACGCGTTTACATTAAAAATATTCGTTTGAAATACGTTCTGAGTGGCATGAAAAGTCCTCCGCTTGAAATACATTGGTTTGAATTTCGTTGTGAGCAACACGAAAAACATGAGAAAATCGTGTTGGTGCGCACGTAACCACAGATTAATTTACGTGATAGTTTCACGAATCCTTGTGAGACCGGGTTGTCCCATAACACATCCAGTTCAAAGTCCTCCTGCTGACCTTCAAAGCCCTTCATAACCAAGCCCCCCCATACCTCAGAGACCTGCTCCAGCGTCACACTCCTTCCCGCAGCCTTCGATCATCTACTGCAAACCTTCTCTCTCCCCCGCTCAAAACCAAGCACCGAATGGCGGCAAAATGCCACAAGCTGGGCTCGAACTCACAACCACCGCACCAAAGGCAGAGACTCAAGCTGTTGAGCTATCGGTACATGCGGGTAGAGGGGTCTGTGGGCCGCTATAGTACTAATTCTCCCGGGCCGAAATTTTGCCCCTGCACACCTCTGGTCGGAGCTTCCACTTGGCACAGGTGCAAATTTAGCATCTGGGCGTTTGTTTTTTTGTTTGTTTTTTTTTAACCTCACGAAGGTGTGCTGCGTGTCTGTGCAACTCTCGGCCGAGTGCGGATGGTGCGTTCAGGAGCGTCGGAATTTTCTATACTACTGAAAATAACTGGGTTTACAACGGCTTACATGTGAAGAATTTGAATGTGTTAGAGACAAAATGATCCCTGACAAAAAGTGGGGGGACACGTCCCCACCGTCCCCCCTAAACTGACACCTATGTCTGTGACTGCATAGACCTGACCACTTTCAAATCACTCCTCAAAACCCACCTGTTCAGAACTGCTTTTAACACATAACATTAATATATTTTTATGATGTGTTTTATGATTATGATGTGTTTTTATGACTCAGTTTTTATTATTTTATTTTATTGTCTGATAATTGTGATGCAAAGTGTCTGAGTGTTTTGAAAAACATTATACAAATAAAATGTATTATTATTATTATTATTATCACTAGTAGCACAGCAAACTGTAATTTATTAGGGGAAACTGAACATTTTAACACAACATCTTTATTTATCTGACATGTTTTTTGGTAAATGTGCAGTTGGGGCTCATTTCATGATATGCTTCAAACCCATAACTGTATTTGCGGGCACAAAGCAGAAAACATATTTTATTACTTTCATGTATGGTGAGGATAATGTTAGACAAGGTGTTTAATTTTACACAGGAGAAAGCATTAACAAAAAGGCAGAACAATGGAGCAGTGAGGAAATAATATTGCTGAAACAACAGCTGCAAAAAAGGTATTTTGTCAGTTGAAGTAGAGTCCAAGATGAAGGTAAACGTTAAAGACAGGACCTTCCCAAGTCTAAACAATGGTAGTGGAACAGAGTGAACACATGACCAGTGAAGATTTCAGATGAGATGTTCTGGACAAACCTGGATGTGGAGGTAATCGGGAGGACAGATGCTAAAATTAAGAAGGAGGGGACGTTACCAATGTGGGAAAACGGAAGTAATGAAGTCAATAAAGCAGCAATAATAGACTATACTCACCGAGAATATAGAACATGAGGGAACAGGTCTTCCTTACTGAATTTATTCATAAGCTTCTTTACTTGTCATGTGTGCACAAATATAACTGTCACAATTCTTTCCTCTGCTCCTTAGCCATGTAGTGAAAATGGTACCCGAGAGAGGAGTGCTTACCTGCTTCGCCAGCCAGGAGAGGAGATGGAGTGTCCTTCGGCAAAAGAAACAGAGCCATGCAAACTCAACGGCAACTGCTTTCACTACTCTTACAATATCACCGGTAACATTTAAAGAGCTTAATACAAAATACAGTTCTGGTATAAAGTTTAGGCTGAGGGTTTCACTCACCTTTTGCTGACATTTCAACAGACTGGAGTACCTGTCAACTGAGTGAAAGAGCAGTGTGTGGAAATGGCATTAAAACCCGCATGCTGGACTGTGTCCGTAGTGATGGTAAATCTGTTGACCTCAAATTTTGCAAAGAGGTAAGATGTGTTTTCTTTTATCAAGGTCTTTTGAAATTATTTTGAACAAAGTCATGAAAAACCACTGATGTTCTTTTGCAGCTGGGTCTAGAGAGGAAGTGGCAGATGAATGCTTCCTGTGTTGTAGAATGTCCTGTGAACTGCCAGCTGTCTGATTGGTCACCATGGTCAGACTGCACTCGTTCCTGTGGGCTGGCAGGTATGTTTGTACAGTAACTCTGTTTGTATGAATATTTGAAAATTTCAGCTGGGATTGGGCTCTTCTTTGTCCTAGCAGGCCTTTCAGCCCAATTACAATCTCAATTGTATCCACACACAAGTGTTTCTTTGTTGTAAGACCTTGTTTTAAGAAGTGGGTCAGGACTTGGTGTTAGCCTCTGAGTTATACTCCAGCAAGAGGTCCTTGTAGTGTTGATGATACAGAACAACAGGGCTTGGAACAATCCAGTTGATAAGTTACTGTCACGGTTTCTCACTGACGAACCCGAGCAGAGAACATACCACTGAGACTGAGGCAGGATGTAACGCCGGTTTATTGAGAGAAGATGTGGAGAATGTGGAGGGGTGTGGAGTCAGAGAGGAGTTCGGGGTGAGATGGGGGGGGGGGGGGGGGGGGGGGGGGAGCCAGGGATCCGTGGACCGTGAGCGGTCTGGACGTAGCGGAGCAAGGTGACAAGGAGAGCACAAGAGCTCACTGCAGCAGGCAGGCGGAAAGCAGGGGAGCCAGGGGAGAGCCAGACACAGAAGGTCCTGGATGGTGAGGCTGCGGAGGGGGTCCAGAGGTCCAGGAGGGGAAGACGAGGAGAGAGTCCAGAGGGGAGCACGAGAAGGTGGACAGGACAGGAGAGGATCTGGGCAGCTGGGTCGATCTGTGAGGAAAGGAGGACAGGCTGGGTTAGAAACAGAACTGGTATTGAATAAACTGAAGCGGCGAGAGGGAAACTAACTGCGTGGCAGGAGTTTACGATCTGGCAGGGTGTGAGAGGATGAACCAGTCTTTTATTGCTGGTGTGGAGTAATCAGGAACGAACCACAGCTGTGCGGATCCCGGGGAGGCTGCTGATTACTGAGTGGATGCAGCCATGTGGCCATGCTCCACCCGGTGCAGCGCTGGGGCGAGAGAGCGGAAAGGTGAGAGAGGAGAAGGAAGAGAGACAGGAGCAGGAGTGAGGGAGAGAAGAGAAAGAGGGAGAGACGCAGGGGGGAGACAGATGGGAAAAGGGTATTTTGGGATGCCAGTTGGGTGAGGGTGACGAGAGAGCCCTGACAGTTACATGTCATATCAGTTGTCTTCAGTTACATTTGTGTATCCCATACACTCTACAATAAGTATGGATTAACTAATCATTGCCTCTTTTAGTCATGCTACCATACGAACAAACTCTCAGAGACAAAAATTATCCTATCCCACACTTGGGCCCCTCCTATAGCGCAACCATCCAAATAGAAATTTGAAAATGTATGTTGTTATGTTTGTTGACCAGAAGGTACCCCTGTTGTAGTCTTAGTATAGTCTGTGAAAACAATCTGTGATGACGAAAAGTGTAAATAATAAAATAGTTCTCACTCAGTACTCACGGTTAGAAGATGAAAAGTTGAGACTGAAAATTTGATTCCTTGATCAGTAAATCGACAGCTTTACCATTCAGTCTTTCTCCATCTTCACCACAACAGACCAATAAACTATTAAAAAAAATCTTTCTAATGTTACCAGAACATATACAGCTTCACCACTTACCTCTCTTTCCTCCACTGAAGCTTGTTACATATTCAAAACAAAACATATGATAAGTGTGTAGGATACACAATTTCTGCTTTGCATTGCATGAATGTCCTTTAGTCAGGAACATTTTAGGATCAACCCACGTATTTAAAAAGTATACAAAATGATACAGATACTTACTTTGGTATGCTAAGTTGGATTCGTTAAATTAAACATGGCCTAAGTAAGATGAAGAGCTCACTAAAAAGGCCAGGGATGAGCAGACAACGTGAGCAGAGACTGCTGTGCAGAGCTGAGTATATATATATATATATATATATATATATATATATACACACATATGTTACATATATTACATATATTATACATACATAATGTCTTTGTTTATATTTAATCCGATGTGAATATCATTTGATCATTTTAAATGATAAATAAAAAACAAAAACAAAATAAAACGTTCTTTGAACAGTTGATTTAATCCTCTGCCACTTGGTGTGCACAGAAATTCTGTCCATGAAGGTGAAGAGCAGAACTTTAATTAAATTATTAAATTGGCCTAAGCTTTCTTGGCCATGCTGTATGATAGTTGGACTGCAATTGCTTGGAATTACCAAGGGAGTCATTTTCAACATTTTGGCTTCTTTATATAGCAACTTTGATGACACAATACTTTCTCAGCTGAAAATGATCCATCACTACGCTAGACCAGCAGTGCTCTCAGCTGTGTGACGTGACAGGCCTATATCAGCTAAGAGAGGGATAATATATTCCTTGCATGTGATCCCATAGGATCAGGTCATGAGTGTGTGCTTTGGGGCTCAGGGAGCACTCTACTCTCCACAAGTCCTTGAGAAGAGCACCAGCTAGAAGCAAAGAAGCAACAAGATCAAGTCGTAGATATGAAACCAATACAGGCTTTTGCTACTGTGGTAAAATTAATCTGTCCCCAGGTCAGAACATTTTTTTAAAAAAAGGTAGGCCACGGGAAGAGAGGGCTTCCTCGCTTTCCTTCAAGTGTTTCTTTTTATCTCTAGGCTGGCTGTAAGGACATACTCCCCCGAAGGAGCTAATTTCTGTTCCAGAGCCAGGAACAGTGATGAACGGAATTTATTTCAAGCAAATGAACATACCTGGAAGCAGCAAGATGCTGTTATCAATCAGGCATTGTCAAAACACAGTTATTTTCTTGGACATGGCCAACCTGTGTGCATAGATAATCATGGCATAGTGTGTTCTCCAGCCAAACACTGATAGTGACAGCTGGCACACACCTTCTTTCACCCTGCAATCTTCCTCCCACCCACTGTGCAACCTCAAATTGCCATGGCCAATCACAGGGAGACCACTGAAACATGAGAACTGAAATGGAGGGTCATGCCTGTGTGGTAGGACGGCCCAGTCCGTCTCCACAGGTGCATCAGGATAATGACTCCCAGCTGCGCAGGCCTGATCTAATACACCACACCTGTGGAGACGGACTGGGCCATCCTACCACACTTGGTTTCTGTGGGATAAAAGCATTAACATCTTCTGTAAAGACACCAATGAACAAATTGATGAACTTTGATTAAAACTCTTTGGACCAGATTCATTTAAAGTTTGTGAATAAAGTAAAAGGTCCCTGTTTTTGTTTTATCATTGGTTAGGGGAGCTTTTATCCTCTAACACCATCCCTTATTAATAGGCTGCTTCATGACACTCAGCTCTAAATAATTCCAGATAAGTACTGGATAAAACTGGCCTTCATACTGGGCATGGTGTTCCTCATTTATTTTTTGGAATTGGTGGCAAGCAAAAGTTAGAGGACGTCTGAAGGTCAGACTCACATTTTTAATGTAGAAACAGCAAATACTAAAGTAAAAACTAATAATAGTCCATATCTGATCGATATGTGGGCAAAACAACCTCATAAGGTTTTATGTTGCCAACTTGTAGAGACTTGTTAATAATAATTATAATAATAATATATTTTATTTGTATAGTGCCTTTCAAAATACTCAAAGACACTTTACATAGTTACATATAAAATCAGCAAACATTTAAACAGAGGAGCATCATAAAACAAGTCATAAAACACATCATAAACATGAGTTAGTGTTATGTATTAAAAGCAGTTCTGAACAGGTGGGTCTTGAGGAGGGATTTGAAAGTGGTCAGGTCAGTGCAGTGCTCATTTTGTTAAATAATTGTTGCTTCAACGCTTTGCTCATGTTTAGTCGTTGCATCCTCTTATGTCTCTGGTGATTGGAACTAACATGAGAAGATAATTTAAAGACAGTAATAGAGAATACAAAATACGAAGAAAAGGAAAAGAGGTTCCATGTTTTTGTAGGGTGGATGTTGCTATTCCCACTTGCCTCCAGTGAAATTAAGCTAGTGTCTCTTCACTCTGGTTCCCAAGGTCCTGACATCTGCAACAAAATTTTCAAAGTAAATCAAACACTATTATATATCATCTGCATGTAGAAGCAAAACACAGAAGACACAATTTAACCTGAAGTGATCCTAAGATACTTCACAAGATACTTTTGAATGTACAACGTTATGTACCTTTTCAGATGAGCTTCCCCCCTCCATTAAATAATATTGCAGAATTTCATTTTATTGAATTTTTTGTTTGTTTTATGTGGTTCACTGGGCTAAAACACATGTACAGTGGTCCTTCGTCTATCACGGGGGTTACGTTCCAGACCCCCACGATAGATGAAAATCCGCGAAGTAGTGACCATATTTATTTTGTTGTTTATATAGATTTTAAGGCTTTTAAAATCCTCCCCACACACCGCACAACATCGCAGAGCAACACTATGCACAGCAATCGGAAGTCTGTGTGAAATGGACAAGGCAAGATGCTGAATGCTGCTAGACACAGTAGACGAGGAGACTGATACTACGGTCGCCGAGCCAATCAGTGCCCAACTTTGTGCTACGCATTTTATTTCACTAAATTATTCTTTTAAAACATACTAAATATTATTTTTATATATTTTCATTTTTTAAGCTAGAAAATTATTTTACCATAAAAATAATTAAAATAATGTAGCAATCGCAGAGCCGGTTGCTATGACTGAATTGCTGTACTGCAATGCACCATGGGAGTTTGGGGTGTTGGGGGTTTAAAGGTCATTATTGTGGTTTATGTTAGTGTTACAGTGTAATTAGTGTTTGTGTTTAATTGTGTTTTTGTGGTTTAGTCACTCTAGTTAGTTTGGTTAAGCATTATGTTGTCAGGACCATGAGTGTGAAGTTTAGAGTGCTTGATGATTTCCTGCTACATTGTTTGTAATACTGTTCTCTGTGTGTGTCAATGTCCAGCCTATTACTTCAACACAGCTTTCCAGAATAATAAATATATAAAACTATCTGTATATCACAAATCCCCACGATATAGCGAAAAAACCCGCGATACAGTGAGACCACAGAAAGGGAACCACGATATGGCGAGGGACCACTGTACTTCTACTTTGAGGCAGCAGCTAATGAAGAATTTTTTTCATATCCTCGTCTTGAGTCTCAGTAAAATACACAGTAAATTTGGTAATAAGCACTTCGTTCCTTTTCCCTCCACACTCTCCCAAATTTAAGACAGTCATTAATTTAATTTTTAACAAAGGTACTGTGATTATTCAAAATTACTACAGAGATGGTGATGAAGCATCAAAATGACACCATAGACTACATCAGCTGAATGAAAACGCAACAAAACATTTGCACTGAGACAAAATAAACAACTGTATTCCCTAAAAAAAACTGAACAGAAAAAAATAAATCTAATATTAAAGCCGCAAGCGGCGTCAAAAGGCCCTCGCCGGCTGCTGACCTGACCTGCCCCGTTTTTTTCTGGCGAGCGTACATCAAAATTTCATCAAAATATTTACAAATGTGCAAACAGCAGCAAACAGGAGCCGTGCTCACCCATTGCTGTATTATGACAATATGTGACATGATGGCCATCGCCACAGCAACACTGTCCAAAATACTGCATGGATATCATTGACGTTTTTCACCTGCATGTGTGTCACAATTTATGTGTCAAATTTGGGACATTTCCATGGTAACAGGTAAATTTAATATAATGGGAGATTTTTCACTTGGGCCCATTAGACCAAGTGAAGTAGGAAGGGTCAATAAGTGTTTAAAATTTGGTTGGGATTGGAGTCGTTATGTACGAATGGCAGCCATTTATCATGCACAAAAAATGGCAAAATTTGACATCAACTTTGCGGCGTTGCCACGCGGAAACCATGAAATGAAATTTTATGATTTGGATAACTTTTGTTTACTTGTGTAGATGGTGTCCACCAAATTTCAGCTCATTTGGAGAAGCGCGCGATTAAAATGAACATTTTGTACGACGTCCTGGAACATGGTGACTCAGCATTTTTGAAATTTCAATTCCAAATAGCTGCCTTCCTGTTTGTCTGAGGGTGGGGTCATAATAATAATATTTTTTGTTTGTCCCAACAAGATGCATGTGTGTGCCAAATTTGTTGGCAGTACGACAAAGTTTATGTCGGAGCCCCTCCCATTGACGCAATGCATTTTGATTTTTGCAGGTGATGCTGTAGAGCCAATTTTTAAGTCCCAATTTTGAAACACATATTTTAAAAAAATTTTCACCGGAACTGAATTTTGTGCAAAATTTAGTGAGTTTTCGAGCGTGTTTAGGGGGTCAAATTCCAGTTTAAAGAGCAGAAGAAAGAAGAAGAAATAAATAAAGAAATAATTAAAATCGCAAGCGGCGTCAAAAGGCCCTCGCCGGCTGCCGACCTGACCCGCCCCGTTTTTTCTGGCGAGCGTACATCAAAATTTCATCAAAATATTTACAAATGTGCAAACAGCAGCAAACAGGAGCCATGCTCATTCATTGCTGCATTATGACAACATGTGGCATGTTGGCCATTGCCACAGCAACACTGTCCAAAATACTGCATGGATACCATTGACGTTTTTCACCTGCATGGGTGTCACAATTTATGTGTCAAATTTGGGACATTTCCATGGTAACAGGTAAATTTAATATAATGGGAGATTTTTCACTTGGGCCCATTAGAATAACATGGGGAACTTCAGCCATCGCCACAGCAACACCGTTAAATTTACAACATGGTTACTGTTTGCTTTTTTTGATCGGGACCACATGAAGGAATAGTCACCCAAATTTCATTCATTTCTGACAAACTAATAATTTTACTCCCCATACAGATTTTATTTTGATTTTGTAGGGGGCGCTGTAACGCCGACTGTCAAAATGGGGGGTCAATAAGTGTTTAAAATTTGGTTGGGATTGGAGTCGTTATGTACGAATGGCAGCCATTTATCACATACAAAAAATAGCAAAATTTGACATCAACTTTGCGGCGTTGCCACACGGAAACCGTGAAATGAAATTTTAGGATTTGGATAACTTTTGTCTACTTGTGTAGATGGTGTCCACCAAATTTCAGCTCATTTGGAGAAGTGTGCGATCAAAACGAACATTTTGTACGACGTCCTGGAAAACGCTGATTGAGCATTTTGAAATTTCAATCCCAAATAGCTCCCTTCCTGTTTGTCTGAGGGCAGGTCATAATAATATTTTTTGTTTGTCCCGACAAGACGCATTTGTGTACCGAATTTGGTGGCTGTACGACAAAGTTGATGTCGAGCCAATTTTTCAACTTTGAAACACATATTGAAAAAAAAAATTTCACCGGAACTGAATTTTGTGCAAAATTTAGTGAGTTTTTGAGCATGTTTAGGGGGTCAAATTCCAGTTTAAAGAGCAGAAGAAGAAGAAGAAAAAGATTAAATAAATAAATAAATAATATTTTTTGCAAAAACAATATGCGATTTGTTTTTCGCCCGTATTTCGCCCACATATTATAT
Source organism: Acanthochromis polyacanthus (assembly GCF_021347895.1). Taxonomy (NCBI): domain Eukaryota; kingdom Metazoa; phylum Chordata; class Actinopteri; family Pomacentridae; genus Acanthochromis; species Acanthochromis polyacanthus. Next base: position 14,168,972 of record NC_067123.1, read on the forward strand.
TAGCGCGATCTTTTTCCAATAAAAAAGATGCACAGGCTTTTTGTTCAGGAAGGTTCAGTCAGACGCGCCCAGCGCTGTCCATGATACACACAAATCCAAACGCTCCAGTCCAGAATTTCCATTTCCATAAATCCATTTATTCCATAATCAAAACGACAAAAAACATAGATCTTCTTACCAGCAGCGGCAATCCAAACCGGCCAAAATAGCAAAAAGAACAACGCTTACCTACATCAGCCCCAGCGGTCTTAAACTGTGTGGCTGCCTAGAACAAAAGCTTCCCGACCCCGTGCAATCACCCACCTATATCCAGGTGCTGCAGTCACCTGGACATAATGAGTGGGCGGACACATAGCCACATAAACAACAAAATAACGATACAAACAAAAGCATTCTATACGATTGATATTAACTCAGAATAAAAGTTTTCTACTTAACTTACTACTAAATCAAATTATACACAGATTACTGATTTCACAAATTACATAAATTTTGGCTCCAACATATTATATATTTTCGGAAAGGTCTCGACAAGCCCGACGCGTCTGTGAGGTGTTTGAGAGTGTGAATGTCTGTGGTCGACTTGTCATTTTTGTGTTGCATAAACAATAGGCCCTTCACCCTGGGCTGCCAGGGGCTCGGGCCTAATCATAGATATAAATAGAAACTAGATACCTCGCCGGCCAATGAGCGATGCGTCAGTGCGCCGCCATCTTGGAACGGGAGCGAGCGGGAGTAAACAAACCAGAGATAAGTGTGTTTATCACACACCGATTGACAACAAATCTCAAAATGCCACAGTCTTGTGCGGCCTGGGGCTGTACAATACAACGCAACCCAAACACAAGGGCACAAGGAATCACATTCCACAAGTGAGTATGTCCTTTCCATTGACCTTTTCACAGATTTCACCAGATATTGTAGCAGAAACCCATGGTATGATACCAAGACGTTGTCAGTCTGTCACTTCCATGATGCCATGATCATGTACAGTTAGCCAGGTGTTATGACTGCTATTTCACACCAATTTCTCTTTATTCATACAGCATAGGGTGTGTTAACATCATGTTTTTCAGTTATCAATATTATATCTAGCTTTTTTTCATGCACGCATGGAACACAAGTAAACTGAAGAATTTAGGCATGGTTCCAACTTTGTGCCAGCTTTGAAAATTCTTTAGTATTAAAGCACTGAAAATGAGAAAAGAGAAAAACCCTCAAAATTTTTATTAACCTAATATTAAACTTCAATGTAAATTCAAGATAATTGTTCAAAGATGTTAATCCCATATGTAAATGTGGCACAAAAAAGGAATAATCAGTAGACTAAATAAATAAAACTTAGAAGCTGCTGATCATGGTGATCAGAGAAAGCTGACATCACAACAGGTCAACACAACAAACAGTTGCAGGAAAAAGGTCCCTAAAACTTGTTGTGCTGATTAACACCATCTCTTTGGGAGTGTAATCAAAAGATGACCTCGTAAGCTTTCAAATGAGCCATACCATGTCGAAATCTATGCATTACAAGGAAAGTTATGACCGGAAAACTGTGGCTGTGTAATGGTTTCGCATGTACCAGACGTTGTTTGTTTACAACTTCACTCCCGTTCCAAGATGGCGGGCGGTGACGCATCGCCAGCCTATGCTGGACAGTGGCGCAAGGCTTCTAAGATTTCTATGGGCCTAATTAGACAATTCAAAGGGTAAAACTTAAGAAATAAAAGGTCATACGTTGATTTAATCTCGCACTTCCATACAGCTGAGATCTAATTGAAGACAAGATTCAAACAAGAATGGTCACAATTAGAACAACAAACTACTTTTAATGCAATAGACCAAGTACCAAACACATGCTCCTAGATTGCCCATAATGCGACTTGATATCAGATTCCATCAGATCCTTCATCCTTGACAGATGCCAATGTCTTTCAAACCTTATGCCTCAGACTGCAACACAGGCTTTCTGGTAAAAAAAATTATAAAAAATTAATTATAAAAAAGCCAATGTAACTTTAATGAAATCACTAGGACATACAGTAGTTGATATGGATGAATTTGTGATTTTTCCAGAGCCTCAAAAAACATTGTAGAACTGTAATAATAATGCTAAATTTAACTGATTTGAAATATTATTCAACATAGCATTTAGGGAGATCATCTTTATAATTATTATGATTTTGCTGTTGTTTTAACAATAGATAGGAAATTACTTTGTTGTAAAACATTAGACTAAACTGACCATATGATCCAGAGTCATGTCATCTTACCTAGTGGTTTTATTAGTTGCTTTATTTCAAGTATCTACTGCGCATCCAGTAACAACAGGTCCTGAAGTCACTTTGACAGTTGCTTTCAACATCCACACTCTTCCAGCTGTTACTTTGACTTCCTGATCTTAACAAGACTCAGATATGCAGAGTGGTTTCATAATTGCAGTCAACATCCTCATGAATAAAAAATCCTTTGTTTTTCTTTTTATCTGCTGTTCATCAGGCAAGCTGTGGAGGAGACGGACAGTGATCCAGGCTCCCCAGGGTGATGGAAGGCCATGTCCATCCCAGATGGAACAGTGGAAGCCCTGCCTGGTGAAGCCCTGCTACAGCTGGAGATACAGCACATGGTCAGAATGCAAGTCTGAGGTCAGTCAGCTTTCATCCTCTTGCAACCCAGTCCCATGGCCAAATGTGAAATACCTACGTTTGTCCACAGAACAAAACGTAACAGTCTCACAATAAAGGTCTGACAATTGTAAAATGTTTACATTTTTTTCTCCCTATTATTTTCTATTGGCCTGACGACAGGTCACGTGACTACTTGCTGCGGGCCTCTCAAAATGAAAACATGGCGGCCTTTCCTTTTATTCTCGGTGGAAAATGCATTATTTCAAGACAGTTTGGACTTAAAAAAGCATTTTGGTGACATTTCTAGCGAAAAATATACATTTTAATTTCACAATATTCGTTCAGTTCTTGTGTATGATCTTTGGTTTGTTTGTTATTACGATGAATTTTTCACGTCTCGGAATGGAATTGTTACACTGTTACGTTTTCCACCGTTGCTGTGGTGGTTGCTAAGGACGTGTCCACGGACTAAACCAAATGGCGTAGGCCTATATGTTATTGTATTTATTCGTTACATTGTGTCGTTATCTGAACTCTTAACATATTTGTGTAGTTACTGACGATATCTATTGTTAACCTTTCCTGCTGTCCGCTTCCTGACCGTGGTCGGGAAAACACAGGGGCGAACTGAAAGGTTTAACTGCTTCTATTTAAATAAAATGTGCAGAGACGATCGTTCAGTCTTTCTTATTTACTGAAGAACGGTGCATTAAATTATTCCACTTATCACAGTTTCTTCTGGCGCGGTCTTTACTGGCTAACACATTCTTCTGAACAACAACATAACATTGCGTAGTGAGACTTGCACTTCCGGCACCTTTCTTCTTCGGTGGTGTCTGTGTAAAACAATGTCCAACATGCAAACAGCACACCTAGCGCCATGAAGCACAAAATGCAGGTGTAAATCAATGACATCTTACAATTACAATGTCCTATCTTTTAACTAATAAAGACACATTGCCCACATATAAAGAACTTCACATCAGTGATGAAATAAAGATACAACAAGAACCGTCTTCTCCAGGGCCGAAGTAATAATAATAATAATAATAATCTTTATTTATGTAGCACTTTTCATACATCATTTGTAGCACAAAGTGCTTTACAAACAGACAAATAATTAGAATAAAATGAAATGCCTACTTTATTTTGTCTTTAGCGTGTTTATGGTTCCTCATGTATAAAGAGTATGTATATTTCATAATAATGAGGAGAGCAATAATGATATTTTTTATCTGCAGATGTTGTGGTATTTGTTGTTGCTGTAGTTGTGTTGCTATGCTAGTGTGTCATTAACTCCCTGAAATAGTTTCTAGTTGCTCCAGTCATATTTTAACTCCCCCTGGGCTCATTGTTTTTACTGCAATATAAAGTTGTGTGATTCTATGAAAACAGCACAACCATGGATAGAAGTATAGAGAACTCAAAAAATGCACTTTGTGTGGGATGGATGGATGGATGGATGGATAGATAGACAAAACAAACAATGAACACCGGACCATGATGTATGGATTGTAGTTTATTTCATGTGGAAAAAAGTATTTAATAGGCTGCATAAACACACCCACCAGGAAATTACATCAATTTGTTGATTATCTAATTAATCGAAATCCAAAATATTAAAAAAACTGATGCTTTTGTCGGGAGCGAGCAATAACATCCAGATTGTCTCAAAAACAGGGGTGCCGAATTCCAAGGACGAATATATTTGTAATCCCCGGGCCACTAAAATCCGTCTGAGGTTGTTTATTTATTGAATAGTGTTGTGAGATGTGTCTGGTTGTCAAGTGTAGCTCAGGCAGCTTAGTGTGTGAATGTGAGTGAGTGTGTGCGCGTGGCCAAGCCGCGCTGCGGGTGCACGAGCGGGGCGAGCAGGTAGAAGCCAGCCCGGTGTGTGTATGAGAGATGTAGAGGAGAGACGACTGAGACGGCGACCGGGGCAGGTCGTGAGCAATGGCATGTTGCTGATAACAGTGCAGTTAGTTAATATAGAGCCCCTCTCTTCGGCAAAACGGCCTCTGTCTTTTGGGTGTTTGTGCCACCGCCGCAACAAGTGTGGAGTCGAGTCTTGGAAGTTAGCCTCGAAGGAAGCTACTTTTACTTTTACTTGAACTTGAATTACCTTTTAGTGTTTTTATTCTTTTTACAACTCCCAATTTATAATTATCACTATTATTATTATTATCTTTATTATTATTTTATTTTATCTATCTTTTATTCTGTTTTTTATATGACATATTTAATTGAATTTATTTACTTATTTATCTATTTTTTTACTGATCTATTTATGGATTTATTTTATTGTATTCATTTTTATTTATTTATTTATTTATTTTACACTTTAAACTAACCTCCAGTGTTTACCCATTTTAAACCTTTAAGATGGTGTTTCCTCAGTATGTACTGGGTATAACAATGTCCCTGATTTATTTTTGTCTTTTATTTATGTTGCTTTTAATATTACAGTGTATGGCTTGTGGGGTGGGTGGGTTCGAGGCTGGGGGGTGGGGGGGAGAGGTGGATTTGGATCTTAATTTCTTTCATTTTATTTTAATTATTGTTTGTAAAGCACTTTGTGCTACAAATGATGTATGAAAAGTGCTATATAAATAAAGATTATTATTATTATTATTATTTCATTGGCCCTGGAGAAGACGGTTCTTGTTGTATCTTTATTTCATCACTGATGTGAAGTTCTTTACATGTGAGCAATGTGTCTTTATTAGTTAAAAGATAGGACATTGTAATTGTAAGATGTCATTGATTTACACCTGCATTTTGTGCTTCATGGCGCTAGGTGTGCTGTTTGCATGTTGGACATTGTTTTACACAGACACCACCGAAGAAGAAAGGTGCCGGAAGTGCAAGTCTCACTGCACGTTGTTATGTTGTCGTTCAGAAGAATGTGTTAGCCGGTAAAGACCGCGGCAGAAGAAACTGTGATAAGTGGAATAATTTAATGCACCGTTCTTCAGTAAATAAGAAAGTCTGAACGACCGTCTCCGCACATTTTATTTAAATAGAAGCAGTTAAACCTATCAGTTCTCCCCTGTGTTTTCCCGACCACGGTCAGGAAGCGGACAGCAGGAAAGGTTAACAATAGATATCGTCAGTAACTACACAAATATGTTAAGAGTTCAGATAACGACACAATGTAACGAATAAATACAATAACATATAGGCCTACGCCATTTGGTTTAGTCCATGGACGCGTCCTTACCAACCACCACAGCAATGGTGGAAAACGTAACAATGTAACAATTCCATTCCGAGACGTGAAAGATTCATCGTAATAACAAACAAACCAAAAATACATACACATACATACACAAGAACTGAACGAATATTGTGAAATTAAAATGTATATTTTTCGCTAGAAATGTCACCAAAATGCTTTTTTAAGTCCAAACTGTCTTGAAATAATGCATTTTCCACCAAGAATAAAAGGAAAGGCCGCCATGTTTTCATTTTGAGAGGCCCGCAGCAAGCAGTCACGTGACCTGTCGTCAGACCAATAGAAAATAATAGGGAGAAAAAAAACGTAAACATTTTACAATTTTCAGACCTTTATTGTGAGACTGTTACGTTTTGTTCTGTGGACAAACGTAGGTATTTCACATTTGGCCATGAGACTGGGTTGCCTCTTGACCATCTGCAACAAGTTTTGTCAATATATGAGAAACATTGCTATGGTATTGGAATACTTACAACACATATTTCCCTTCATCAGAATAAGTATTTAATGTATGTCAATGATTTTTTTTTACGTGAAATTTAAAATCATTAAAACTGTAGGATTTTGGGAATTTGAAATTTGGGGAAAAATACAAATTCGCAGTAGGCTCTGTTCAAAGAAATATGTCAGCATTTGTATTAAACTTTTACTTTCTCTTCTGTCAGGGTGCAAGGTGTGGAGAAGGCCTACGTTTCAGAAATGTGTCATGTTTTGTCTCTGATGGCTCGAGTCAGCAGGATAGCAGTGTGGTGGATGACGAGCTGTGTGGAGATCTGGAGCCTTCAGTGGATGGAGACACAAGCATTGTTTTGCAGGAGCTCTGTACTGTACCCTGCCCAGGTAGACCTCTCACACAGTTTCAGTATGGAGGAAATTGAATCTTACAGCTGTGAGCCACAAAAGGAAAAATTTGTTGACTGATCAATCAATCAATTAGTTGATTGATGAAAAGTTTTGTAAATTTTGCTGACTTACAATACACTCACATTACATGTTATAAACAAACTTTCTGCACAGATAAATAAAAAGTTTAGTCAGATAAGAAAATTGCATTCTCAGTAATGTTGACAAAAAGAGAGGCAGATTTATTTTTTGAAATATTACTAAGAAAAAGAAACACCGGCACTGGTCTGTCTGCTCTGTAAAGAATTTTCCCTTTCTAGTGATGACTAGAGAAGCCACATGTTACAAAATGTGACTCCACTAACACTAGATCTGACAGTAGAGCAATATTTTTTTTTTGTCCTGCCAGAAATCCAACCAGTTGTTACACAACCACATCACTGTTTTGCAGTGAAAAAATCATCACAGTAGCTGGTGACAGGTCTATGATCAGTGGATATCTCATCACATCTTTACAACAGAACAGCAGTATTGGACTGCTTTATATTACACTTTATATTCCACACTTTAGGGGCGGCGTGGCTCAGTGGGTAGAGTGGCCGTTTTACAACCGAAGGGTTGCTGGTTCGATCCTTGGCCCATTGTGCTCATGTCGAGGTGTCCCTGAGCAAGACACCAAACCCCTAATTGCTCCTGATGGGTTGTGGTTAGCGCCTTGCATGGCAGCTTCTGCAATCAGTGTGTGAATTGGTGAATGTGACGTATCATGTAAAGCGCTTTGGGTACCTTGCACGTATAGTAAAAGTGCTATATAAATCCAGACCATTTACCATTTTACACTTATATATGTATTTGTACTACTTAAGCCATTTTCATCTGTAATGCATTATAATCTGTATCTGTGCAGGTAGTGTAAGAATGTCCTGCAAACCCATTTGAGTAATGAACACTTAAACACATAGAAGCTTTGCAGACAATTAAGGGATTAAGTCTTGTCGGCCCAACACGACCACTTGCCAACTTCGCTTCATACAACAACACATCTAGTGGAAATTTTGCCCAGTTCAAAAATTAGTTGACCAATACAATGTTTGATTTAGGCTCAGTCTGGACAGTATTGTGTACTGGTTTGACATTCACCATTAAACTGACAACATGACATGACAACATGACATTGTTCAGTCTGTTGACCCCTATTACCATCATTTGCGCTTACTTTAGCTTCTAAAATAGCAAAGGCCTGCCTGTTGAAGCACTTTATGATGAGTGTGTTTGATTGTAGAAGCTCTTGAAGCTCCTACAATCAAACATGCTAAGAGTGTGCCACACAATGCAACACTCAAGCTTAAAGGTGGGCAGAAGGGTGCTGAGGACAATGCAGGAAGCTTCCACACAGCCGATAGTGGATGATGGATGCTGTATGTGCCACAGAATTTTCAAGGTAAATCAAGCACTATTAGGCACTATTAGGCAATCCGGTCGCCTTTCAGTTGCTACCAGGTTGCAGGAAATAATCAGACCAAATCTGTGGCCACAGCAGCTGCAGTGTGAGTACATAATCTCATCTGTGCTTATCTATATGCTGACTACACCAGCTTGAACTGTGTGTGGGTGTAATCAGCCTGTAATCAAGTTAACTGGTTTAGCAAGACCACAGGGGCAAAATGTAATCTGTCAGATCAGGTTCCTGCTCATCTCCTTTCTGACATTTGAAAACAAAACCTTACACTCTGACAAAAGCCATTCTAATATGAGGCAGACAGACAGAAAGATGTGATTTTGCATTTCTACTCTTTAATTACCTCATGACTCCACGATCAATGAAATGTGTTCCAACATTAGCCGTGCCAATACTGAGACTGCTGTGAGAGCTATTTAATAAAGAATTTTCTTTGCTGAGAAAATCATGCTTCTGGGCACACAGTTGTAATAAAATGTACATCAGAATTTGGTTGAAAAATATCCGAGAGGCAGTAGTTTAACTCAGATATCACTTCAGTGTACATTACTGTCACAAAATTGTAACACTTTACATTATAGGACACAACTACTTTGTAATCAGCATAATGTATCTCTACCTGAGAGAACACCAAAAAATAGAGTAATTACTGTTGAAGTAATTATTAATGAATGGCCACTGTTTTGTGCCTGCATTCTTCTCACTGCTACTGTCTTGACAGACTGTATGAATACCTGCACAAGTACTGTAGCAGCTTAGGAAGAATGGATGAATTATAAAGACCTAGCATTGTTTAGATTTTTCTGTGTGGCTGACTGAAGTGCTGTTTGGATGCGTTCCACTTCAAATGCTCAGATATGGAATGTTCTCAACTCCAAGGAGTTTCATTGTTTTCTATTTTTTTTAAGTATAGTCTATGATATTTCATTAAAAATGCTGTTTCCTGTTTAAGGCTAGTGCAAATTCAACACATTCTCCATGTTCACCTGTCCATTTCTACATCACTAGTACAATGAGAACAGCAGAGAAACATGTCATGCCCATAACTCTGCGTTTCTCTTTTTAGTGCAAAGGCTGGATTCCCAAAATTTGTTTAACCACTAGTACTTTAAGTGATTTTGTTTTTAATGCTGTTAAGCTGATATCAGTAAGTGCTATTCTTCCTCTCCATTACAGGTCCTCAAACCACTCCAGGCAAATGGTTGGTTTTAAAAAATAAATAAATCACCTGACTCAAATTATTTAAAAAAATATTTACAGTATGCAATACTATTTGAGCCAAACAAATTTGTCTTGATGATCTGACCATCTGACCAAAAAATGTGTTCCCAACAATATTTGCATGTTCTTTAGCAATCTTTATTGTTGCATTTATTGATGCAGTTTTGTTCCAAAGAGTAGCACAGCTTTTTTTCATTAATGGCATCCTTAGATTTTGGTGTTCTTCAATGTCCTTCACACTGAGCTATCACAGAAACTGTTGTTTAGACTGATATCTTCTCTGCTATGTCAGAGACACCTCTGTTTTTCAGAGATAAACTGTACAAATCTTGCACTACCCATGGTGATCTTTTTGGATAGCTACTGCAGCTCTGATTATTCTGTGTGTTGTTCTAACCAATATTTTGTTGGTCAATCATCTTCCAAGCTAACTCTGGTTGCTAAACTCACTGTATGTTCTGTAGGGGAGTGTTATTTGACTGACTGGACTGTTTGGAGTCCGTGCCAGCTAAGTTGCGTGAGCGGGGATGACCTGGGCTTTGGCTCAGTCCAGGTCCGATCCAGAGCTGTGGTGGCCCAAGATCCAGAGAATCTGCTTCAGTGTCCAGAACAAGAGCTGGAGGCACGGCCATGTACAGGTCAGTTTGACATTGTAAATTGTTTCATGTGAATTGCAGCAGGCAAACACTACCTCACCAATTTCATCTTGTTCTATTGAGATAAACTTGTGTTTCCTGCATGCATTTTGATTAGTCGTATATGATCAATCAAACCTTTTCTTACAGCACTTTGTGTACAGTTAGTGCAATTCAAAGTGACTGATCAGCTGATAATGAGATAACTGAAATGCAAACAGTAAATATGCACCAGTAATAAAAATGATGTAAATAATTATATTTTTTTAAAGAAAAAAAATAGAGAAAACCCTCTGACCGTGTCTTTTCTGCAGATGGACAGTGTTTTGAATACAAGTGGAGGACTGGACCATGGAGAGGCTCATCTCGCCAAGTCTGGTGTCAGCGTTCAGATGGGCTCAATGTTACAGGTAAGCATTGTACATCTGACTGACATCTCTATGGGTCTCCAGCTACACTAGGTGGTCTGTATTATTTATCAATTACAGGTCACTATAGCTTGCTGCGTTAGAACCTGTGAGTCAGTTGTCTCACATACCTACATTTTTGACACTTGCAGTGACACTGACTCATCTTGTTACATTTAAGTTTTTATTTTCGAAACAGACTGATAAAGACTTGTGCACTCGTGCTTTCTGACAGTCTTTAGGTTGAGCTTGTGGATACTAAATGAATGTAAATGATGATACGTAGAGACAAATGAAAAAGCAACAAATTTTTTTTAACATAAAAGGTCTTCTTGGTCTAATAAAAGCATCACACAAAAATACACACAAAACATAGATATACATTAGATATACAACACTGCTTACTCAAGTGACCTTGTAGGGCTCTTTTTATTGTCAGCAAAGTGTCATTGGCACTTTCCTTCTTCACAGTTTAATGTCTCTGCTAATCATAATAATTTGCCTTTATTTGTCACAAACACATTATGACACTGTTAAATGTTGCTTTTCGCATATCAAAATTGGGGTGAGAGTACAGAGTCAGCCATAGTACAGTGCCTCTGGAGCAGGAAAAGTTGAGGGCCTTGCTCAAGGCCTCGACAGTGGCCACATTGAGGTTTGAACCACTGACCTTCTGATTAGTAGTCCAGAGACTTAGCACTGCTATTTTCACAATCAAATGCTTTTATAACTGTAAAAGAAGACATTTTTGATTGCAAAAATTTAGATTTTATACAATTTATGTATAAGAGACAATATCTAAATCCATAAATGTACACTATATTGCCAAAAGTATTCGCTCACCTGCCTTGACTCGCATATGAACTTAAGTGGCATCCCATTCCTAATCCATAGGGTTCAATATGATGTCGTTCCACCCTTTGCACCCATAACAGCTTCAACTCTTCTGGGAAGGCTGTCCACAAGGTTTAGGAGTGTGTTTATGGAAATTTTTGACCATTCTATCAGAAGTGCATTTGTGAGGTCACACACTGATGTTGGACCAGAAGGCCTGGCTCTCAGTCTCCACTCTAATTCATCCCAAAAGTGTTCTCTCGGGGTGAGGTCAGGACTCTGTGCAGGCCAGTCAAGTGGATCCACACCAGACTCTGTCATCCATGTCTTTATGGACCTTGCTTTGTGCACTGGTGCACAGTCATGTTGGAAGAGGAAGGGACCAGCTCCAAACTGTTCCCACAAAGTTAGGAGCACGGAATTGTCCAAAATGTCTTGGTATGCTGAAGCATTCAGAGTTCCTTTTACTAGAACAAAGGAGCCAAGCCCAGGTCCCGAAAAACAACCCCACACCATAATCCCCTCTCCACCAAACTTTACACTTGGCACAATGCAGTCCCACAATTATTGTTCTCCTGCCAATCGCCAAACCCAGACTCGTCCATCAGATTGCCAGATGGAGAAGTGCGATTTGTCACTCCAGAGAACGCGTGTCCACTGCTCTAGAGTCCAGTGGCAATGTGCTTTACACCACTGCATCGAAAGGAAAAGAAGAAGAAGAAGACAGTAGCCAGAGCCATCTGGCACAGTTCTGGGAGGGGCAATGCTCACATTCCTCAGAAATGGTCCTCATTTCAAAATGAATAGACAGTAGCCGGAGCCATCTGGCACAGTTCTGGGAGTAAAAAACCATGGCAAAACCTAAGTTTTCTAGTGTTAATCTATAGCAGTGCCACAGTCAAGGTCTAATCCTATTGTCCAGCACTACAGCATTGTTCATTACTTCATCAATCAGCTGGTGTACTCTTTGAAGAATCTTAAATAGTGAACTCCTGTAATAATTGCAAAAGCTTTTATTTACAACTTCTACTTTGCTTAAGGTGCCATGCCATATTTTTAGGTAAAATGGCCATAATGAATTCTGAGTTTACGAGCACATGAAGTGTCAGTGCGCCCGTTACTCCAGATGGTGTGCCTCTCTGTGGTTGCTGTGATCGGCACACTGCATCTTTTTTCCTTTATGTAGATTTTTTCTTGCAGGCAGTGGCATTCCCCTCATGAATATTCATACAGAGCTCTCTTCCCAAGCGTGCCACCCTCATAAATATTCAAGAGCTCTGACAGATTACCATGTTTTTGCAGACATGTTTTTTCTCTGACTGCCTGCTGGTTGGATCATTGTTATTTGTAGTGTCTGACTACATCATTCAGCTTATTTTATCCTCAGTGAGAAATTAAACTCCTACACATGCCTTTGCCTCCAGGCACTTTTTTCCATATTGACAAGACAAGAGAAATTTCCAAAAGTACATGTGTTTATTCTAGTAGTATGCTGCTTCGTGGGAACCAGTATTGTCCAGCTATCCTATGTTGTGTTTAATTGTCATGAATAGTCAGTACGAACTCAGATAGAAATTCAATTTAATTCTTAGCCAACCAACATAATTTACATACAGTGACTGCTGACTAGAGTCCCTGGAAGCCCTAAAAATAAACTAATTCAAGAAACAACTACCATAGTAAAATGTGAAGTTTATCATAGTTCTTCTCAAAATACTGTTAGATATATAAGCAATGCCAAATTGAAGCATTTCCTCCAAGTATACGCTACATCAGTTCTGAAAGACTTTTATGCCATCCTTCGTATAATCTAGTTTTCAGTAATTGGAGGTAAACATTTGTGTCATATTTACATTGATAGGCCACAATATATGAAAAACATTGACCAACTTGTTACAATGCAATGTTCTGCTGGGAAACCTTGAGTCATGCATTTATGTGGATGTTGGTTTGACACACACCACCAACCTAAACATTATCCCAGACCAAGCCACAGGCAGCATGAGAAGGACCTACACAATATTAGGCAGGAGAAGGGCCTCAGACTACAAAATGAAAAAAAATAAATAAAGTCATGGGATCTTGCTGTGTTCGGGCCTGAAACTACTGGCATGTGACTGGAGTGACAAACATTTGCTTAGTCAGTGTTTCCCTCACTCTCTTGATGGAAATTAGAGTCCTCATGAGGACTTTTGTCTTATCCATCTGTGTCTCTCTCTTTCAAAATGGCGGATGAATTGGTCCCTATCCCCTGATAATGTGAGACGTTCTAAATTAATACCCATTGCAAACATATATCTAATAATTAATTGTACCTATTACAGTTGCATATGTAGAATTTGATGGTTTTGAGTGGGATCCATCTGGGACTCCAACTCTTATACACTCATTGAAACAATACCAAAAAACAATGATACACAGACATAAAAAACACATTGACAAATTCATGAAATAGTACAGTAACAAAACAAAGCACTTTGGAATATGGTCAAAAGACGTCAGTACACAGGTCTACTGATGCATTTTAGAGGTAAGTGGAAGTTTCTTTAGGCATTTCATTATGACTCAGGGGTGAGTGCAAGAACTGTCCTGAGTAATAATTCTGATGCCACTGACAGTTTTCTTTCCTTTTAGAGTAGCAATTGCAGCATTAGCATAAGCTAGCATAGACATTAAAGAAGGTTGGGTAAAGTTTTCTTTGTTTGGTGAAACAAGGCCTGTTTCTTTATGTATTAGAATGTAATTCAGTGTTATACTTTTTCAATGCTGCACATGGTTGTCTTTTCTCATGCAAACTGTAAGCAAAGTCATCTACCACAGCAGCTGATGCGGTTACTGTACTATGGCCTGATTGCTGTGGGTGAAGATTCCTATTTTCCTGTAGGAAATCACACAGCTGTGCAATGACACAGTTGTCAAAAGCTCAACAACAGTTCAAGTGATATAATTAAAAACAGATTTGTTTTCCTTGGTATGAACTGGTGTGTCTACAGCTGACAGATTTCTATTTCAAAGCAGTAAATCATCACAAGGGAGGAACAGAAATATCCTGCCTTGAGTATTAAACCTCTTCTGCATGGATGTACACTTTTATCCTAAATTTGGTGTGTCTGCCAAAGTACAAATTTAAAAGCAAGTGGCTGAGTTAGTCTGAGGATTTAAGCATTTTTGTGTGCTTTTCAAACTCTGCTAATTATAAAATTATTTCAGTATCACAGTGCATGATAATGAGCTGAAGCCTTTGAGAAAAACAGGAGTATCGAGGCCTTGATCTGCTGTAATACTTACTGCCTCCGGTTTGACATACTTGAGACAGTTAGAAATCTAGATCACATGATGCTTAGACTGTGATATTGTTGTTGGATGGCTGTAACCATTGGTTTCTGGTTTTCTTACAATGATAAAAAAAAACAAAAAAAACCCACCAGCTTCTGAACCTGAGTTTGACCTTTTGGTTTTTACTCTGTAGGTGGATGCCTGGTCACAGCCAAGCCAATTGCAGACCGATCCTGTAACCCACCATGCACCAAGCCCCGGTCCCTATGCACAGAGGTAAGTTTGGGATGGCATAGTGGAAAACAAAGTATACTTATGTCAAAACCAGTCTTCTTTATCCACAATGCTACTATTTTGCTTTGTGTATAGTCCCTTGTGAGATCCTTTGTCACAAGTTTCATAGACTGGTGGGGTAGTGGGTTTTCCGTTGTATCCTATTAAACATCTTGTTACACCTCAGAGTTTTTCCCTGATTTTTTTGTGTGAAACATAGTCACAGCAGTAGGGCTATTAGCACCAGATTTGGGACTACTTGTATGTACAATTTGCATTTGTTATATATTTATTACTCTTGAATAATTGGCCTTAGATTGGACACAGTTTCAGATAATGTGCCTAAACACATCAACAAGTTTCTTGTAACTTTGTTCTGTTTTTTTTTGGCTTGAAGTGGGAAGTAGGTGACTGAGCCATACACCTATATAAACTTTTAAGAAGTGCAGTAGCAGGCATTTCAACCAGAAGCATTTATATGAACCCAGTATGATCGGTCAGATTTCATTTTGTTGTTTCAAAGTTGAATTGAAAAGTATCAACCTGTTACAATCCCAAATACCAAACAAACACTTTTTAATAACAACAATCAACAATTCTTACAGTTTTTCTCAGTCAGTTTGGTACATTTCTCGAATCATCCCCGATGCAAAACAGTAAGTGCATTTTTCAAAACAATTCGTACAAATAGCAAAAACACCATGGACTACCTTCAAGAGCCAGTCTCTTGCTCAATATCCTTAGTTCATCTCTCAAAAGTAAGTATCTGTGTCAATGAACCTGTCAGTGCCATCAGAAGGACAAGTCCTTGTGTCATTGTGTATGGATAAGACAGTCAAATTGCTTCGTCATGCTGTCATTATAACAGTGTACTCTGGAGGGATGTTCTGATGTAAACTATGGCTAAAGTTTTGATGACAATTACTGTAAACTGTAAGTTACACCTTAGTGTATGATTGCAAGAGACTGGACAAGATTCACATTTATGCTTTTACTGTGTGTAATTTGTTGACAGACCACGTCATTTCAATACAGAAAGGAAAACAGCACTTCATAGCACAAAGAAAAAAGGAAAGTGGAAATTTGAACATAGGACAATCTCCTTAGGGGAAACTGTACATGCAGTGCTGTAGGAATTACAGTGCAGTCTTCTTGCACCTCCTGCCGTTCCTGTCTGTTGGGCCACAAATTCTCATCCACATCACAGATATCTTCTCTTGCGCTTTTGAGCGATTTCAGAAAACCTTAACTCTTCACACATTTCCCTTTGTAGAAAAATTCAAGATTCACCAGGAACCAATTTATCAATTAAGGACACCTTTAGAAAAAAACATCTAATGGAAATGTATAGAAATATCCTTGACATATTATGACAACTTATTCAACCTTTTGCTTGTAAAGACTTGTGCGATGAACTAATGCCTAAATGTTGTTGGCAGTGAGACTATTCAACAGAGACCCACTACAATACATTTTGATCAACATGACAAAAGCAAATGATAATGTAGGAAACAGCAGAGAATTGTGCATATTCTTTTGCATGGACATACCAAAGCATTTGCAACTTGTTCAAAGAAATGAGAAACTGCTTTTTTGATGTGCACAAGTGGCACAATGATGTGAAGACTGAACAAGTAGTTTTGAGAATTTCAATTCTGATCTGGGAACTGTACCAAAGTGACTGAGAAAAACTGTCATGTAGCACCACTCAACACATTCATTATTTCTCTATTGTCATCTTTCCATCCACATCTCTCCAAGTTTTTTTTTGACATACTTTATAATCTCTTGGTATCTTTCAGCAACATTTGGTGTTTTTTGTTATCTCTTGGTGTCTTTGGCAGCTCTCTGTATCTTCATTTTTTGTTTTATCTTTGTGTACTTAGATATCATGTGGAATCTTTTGGCTTCTTTATTTTAATCTTCTAATATCTTTTCAAGCACCATGCTGACCATTAAACTCTTAAAAACTCATCTCTCTATTTAAGCAACATATTTAGAAATGTTATTTTTCATCATCATATTTTTATGCCTTAAAATGGCTTAGATGTAACCACTAACTTTTTTAAAAGGTGCAGATTTATCTAGTCTTTCTACCCACCACTAAGCCTCTTGCTACAATTCGAGCAGCTCACCTACAGTTCTTCTCAAACAAGTTGTAATACAGGAGTAATTCAGTCATGCTCAAACTTAGAGCCAATTGTGAACTTGAATAATAAGATGGAAAGTCCCAGATCGCAAGTTGCATTTTGTTATAATTTGACCTTTATTTTCTTGGTGCTACCTCCTTGCATCTTTTAGTGTTTTTAACAGTCTTTTTGCATATGTTTTTACTTCTCACTGTATCTTTCAGGATGCTCTGGTGTTTTCTTTTCACACCTTTTTGTCGCTGAGTGTCTCTGTATCTGTTGCTGTTTCCTGTCATCTAATTAACATCAAGTAATGTTAACGAGACACCATAAAGTGTTTATTTTTTGTACAGGTATCTAAACTAAAACCCGTTAGTGCCTGCTTAGATGTTATGAACAAAAAAAAAACAGGTTTTGCTTTGGTTGCTAGCTGAGAGCCTTCAGGGTGACAAAACAATCAAAGCATATAGCTATAAGCCACGGCTAGCAATATGTAATTGCAGCTATTATGGTGACTGGTACATTAAAACATTTCTCAGTCAAAACACAACACACAAATGTCTTATTTCCATAAAATTAATTCATAGTTCAATGCTTCGAAGCTGTGTCTTGAGACCCTATAATATGGCTGTGAGATGGTGTGCTGAAGACCTGAATGAGCTTGAGACTCCCTGTTGAGATGAAAGCTGCTCATCATTTAAGGAAAAATAATGAATTGTGTTAACGGGAGAAAATATAAGAAAGTAAAAAACACAAAAACTTGATAGATTCTTTTTGCCACCTGTAAGTTTTTCCCATTATCTTTTCTTAACGCATCTGAACTGGAGCATCACAGGAGAAACACACAGCAGTAAATAACATTAATTTAAAAAGTGATTCTTAAAAATTCTAACATACAAAACTCATCCAAAATATCACAGTGTCATTGCAATTCTAAGTAGTAATCAGCTGTCAGATCATACATTTGGTTGTGCTGTCAGTTCTGCAGACAGTGGGTTTGATGTTGTGTCTGAGCAAAAAGCTGTGCAATGTTTTGTGTCTGTATCTGAAAAACAACCCTGACAATGGTGTTAGAGCAATAGTATGTTGTTGTATACAAACTTGTTGTTTGTATAAAAATTTTCATGTGGGCAAATACAGATAAGATCTGAACACTAAGATGTCATAAGATTGGAAAGTAGAATCCAGTGTTTTGACATTTCACACTTACTAAGGACTGAAACACAGACATTATAGCCTCTAGAGCTTCAATGTGATTTTTAAAAAATTTACTCTCTTGTGAGTTCCCAACTTTAAGGAAGTACAATACCAGAGAAACCCTTCAAAATGAGAATACATGGAGGGAGTGAAACTAAGAAAAGCCATAAAGGAAGTTCTGCAAAAGCTTAGAAAAAACAAAAGGCAATGTGGCATACAAGCCATCATGAGTATAGAAAGGCTGGTGAGAGAAGTGACTTAGACTGTTTCACACACCCCTGCTTTGACAGTCATACATGGAATACCGTTTACAGGTTGCAAAGAAAAGCTTGTGTCTTATACTGTAACTGGCAGGACTTAGTCAACTGAATATGTTAGTGTGACAGCTATTTGAGCAAAATATTATTGATTACTTTCCTATGCTTCCTGAATACCACTTTAAATTCTCCTCTGGTATTCCTACACAACATAATCGCCTCAATACAAACAACTTGACATAAGGATGAAGAAAAAAGCTTCAAGCCAAATGTCATGGACATCTGGTAGAAGAAATCATTTCCTCGTAAGAATAAAACTTTCCTTTTGCATAGATGCGACTTGAGAGTGCATGAGTAATTAAATGTACTGCAAAAACAAAGCTTGAAACAGTTAATTGACATGCTTTTAGTTTTAGAAAATAAATATAATTTGACCAAAGCAAGAGATTTAACTCAAACCATTTTATTTCTAAAATCAGATAAATCATATCACATTTAATAAAAGCAACCATTTTAAACTAAAAATGTACTTTTCCAAGATGATGTTTTCAGTCTCATTTCTTAATGCCATTGTCACACAACTGGTAATACAAGTTTCAATTCAAATTCTGTTATCAAATAGGCATAAAATGCAAGGAATTATTGTTATATTTATATAGCTTTCGAGGCTCAGCTGTTAAAGTATTTTTTTAATTGCAAAATGCATTCAGAAAAACAGTGATACAAATCATTTAAAATGAAGAAGTTAGCAATCACTAACTTATTTCCAAAGAGCAAAATTATTGTATTGTACATCATAGAACAGAAGATGAGTTCGGTTGTTTAAAATGTGGTTGTATAATTCTGAGATGTGAGTTGAGGATGAGGGCTATGTCAATTTGCTATATGTATGAACGTTGTAGCAGCACCTACCAGAGTGAACACCCAGATATACTAGTACATAATGATAACACAGTACTAAACTGCACTTCTCTCCCTTTGTTTGCAACTAAGGAGATGTAAATGATTCCTCATTTCTTCGTCTGTCTGCTGTTGGACATATATGCAGCTTCGATTTGCACAACGGGAATTTCTGAGGCTGATTAGCCTCCAGAGATTGTCAGGGAGCTGGGGAACCCCTGCAGTGTGATGAATAGAATCGGGGATGAGATATAGGGATGTGGAGGAGGGGTGGCTTTTCTGTGCACACACACATTTGCATTCACCAAACAATCCAATGCACTGCCTGGCATATAGCATGGGTTTGAACAGCTAAATTAAAATTTTAGCAAAGGTGATCTATGATTTTTTTTAAAATTCTGTATGTATTTCATTCTAATTTTAAAGCAAGCATTTATATTACATTTTACATTTGTCTGTATAGGGGAGGGCTGCACAGTGTGTAGTGGTTAGCACTTTCGCCTTGCAGCAAGAAAATCCCTGGTTCGCGTCCCGGTATGGGATCTTTCTGCATGGAGTTTGCATGTTCTCCCTGTGCATGCGTGAGTTTTCTCCAGACACTCCGGCTTCCTCCCACAGTCCAAAAATATGCTGAGGTTAATTGATGACTCTAAATTGCCCGTGGGTGTGACTGTGATTGTTTGTCTGTATATGTAGCCCTGCGACAGAAATGCCTTCGCCCGAGTCAGCTGGGATAGGCTCCAGCACCCCGCGCGACCCTAATGAGGATTAAGCGGTGTATAGAGAATGGATGGATGGATGTATAGGGGATCAGGTACTCTTTTCCAATCACTCCTTTAGGATAAATGCCTTCTAAGCATGTTTCTAAACACCCTTAGCTAATGCAGAGTACAAGCCTTTTACAAAGCTTTCCCCACACATGCACATTTTTTTTGCCCTGATTTGAAGTCCACCAGTAGAAAACCAAATTGGTGGAAGTCCAAATCCATCCTTATTTTCCAAAGAAGGAAAATCAGGCTTGTTTGAAAAAGATCCAATTAAAGAATAAACACCAACACTGGTGTGATGCTCCACTAACTAACAAGCAGCCACTGATGGATACAGCAGCAATACATGTTATTTTTCTGGCATTTCATAGTTCACACACTCAGTGTATGACACACTGAGCCACTTGTATGACCCATTTGGTTAGACATATTAGACAAACTACCGGACATTTTCACTCACAGAACCAAGACCTGCAAAAGGGAACTATCTAACCTAATTACACAGGAAATAATATGGACCCAGCAAAGTCTGGATCTCGGTTTTGGTGTCAAGAGGACTGTCGACAACCTCTGCTGCAAAGATAAGTGGCCAGATTGACATGGCCTTGTAATGGACACTTTTAGAAGATGGTTGTTGTTTAAACAATTTCAAAAGCAAGATTCAGAGGGGATTTGAGGAAGATGACCCATAACCAGGAAGTTCTTTCCTATTTATGTTACTACATCCGTTTCATTCTGTCACAGACATTTCCATCTGTAAAATGATCATGTAATCAACTCACCTTATAGGAGAGGGGTTGTAGTTCCATAGGTTGCAAGCAAAAGTGTACAGGAGTGTGAGAAGTTTAAGATTTCTCAAAAGATTCAGGGGCTACATTTAAAAGATCCTGCTTAATTTCCTAAGCTTAAATAGTTGTATTTATCAAAATACAGTTTAAACATATATTAAACAACATTCATTATATACTTATAGTCTCTGGTCACACTGGGTCACTCTGTTGTGAGTTCTGTCAGCAATCAGAAATCGTTAAAACAAAACACAATATAAAGGAAGTTATTCAAAGAAACACTAAAGGAAAGAAAAGACAAGGTTATCATTCATGTCATGTTTACTAGCAATGCTCTATAAAACTACAGTAGCATGGTATTCAAGTGAGTGCAATTGGCAGACATTAATCAGCTGAGGAAAGTAATTTAAGAATTTCTTCAAAATCATTTCACCTTTATTCTTTAACATACCCCATTGTGTTCATTTATCCAGTTTGACCTGTGTGCTCTCAACATCTCCATGATAGTTTCCATCCTGGAGGTTGGCGTCCTGGAGGGGTCGCAGGGCAAATCACAAGAGCTGTAAAATGTTAACAAAAGGAAATAAGAACAAAAAACTACCAATTTTTCAAATCATTTTCATTTTAGGAGGTTCATTTTAGGAGGATCTATCCATCTATCTATCTGTGTAATATAATATACGATTACTTCTTCAGACCACAGGAAACACTCTTTCAAGATCTGACGGTGAATCTACTCGCGTTTGTTTTGGCATTCTAATGACATCGAACAGTTTAAGTAGTAAATGGTTTGTTTGTCCATGTCAGTGTTAAAACCTGCTACTTCTTCTGACAGGTCGGTGTTTGTGGCTGCGAGGAAGGCTACACAGAGGTGATGACATCTGATGGTGTGCTGGACCAGTGTACTGTCATCCCTGTACTAGAGATCCCCACTGCAGGAGACAACAAGGCTGATGTCAAGACCATCCGAGCCTTTAATCCCACCCAGCCTGCAGCCAGCACACCAGGCAGGGTGGGACGCACTTGGTTCCTGCAGCCCTTTGGTCCAGGTACTGTGACATCTGTTGTTTTGGTCATGTTGAATAACAAAATGACTGTTAATTTGTAACATAGACTGTAGAATCATGATGAGAAATGGTGCATTCTGATAATGAGAGCAGAAGACGACTTATATTGGAATAAACCTAGACATGACAGTGCGTTGCATATATGCATATTTGTTGTCATTATCACAGTTCATTTGGAGATGGAAGTGTTGGTGTATAACAAATTTATAGTCTTCTCTCCCCCACATGGTGATAAAGATTTTGTGTTGGTGACTTGTGCACCTTTGTGTTACATTGCTGATTCAGTGACCAACAGTTTCTTTACTCTGAAGTACAACAATGAAATATGGACAAATTCCACAGACTGCAATGTGTGGGACTCTGCTGCCCCCATCAGCTCAGACAAACACAAAATATCATCCAAAATACAGCCATGTAGAAAGCTGTCTTTTAAAATAGACACTGATGCAGCAACTGCAATGACATGCATCTGACACATGAATGTGTAACATATCCCAACAGCTGTGGTTGGCAAGAAATGTAATGTAGATAACAATCAAATGCAAGGCTGAGTAAATCCTGAGATATATGACATTCTGACATCTAATGATAGTCAATAATATAGTTCATCCATTCCACTATATATACACTGCTTAATCCTCTGTAGGGTTGTGGTGGGCTGGAGTCTATCCCAGCTGACTTGGGGTGAAAGCAAAAGACACCTGGACATGTCACCAGTCTATCACAGGGCCACACAGAGAGAGAAACAAACAAGCACACTCACATTCACACATATGGACAATTTAGAATCACTTATTAACCTCAGCATGCTTTTGTAGTGGGAAGAAGCCAGAGAACCCGATGAGAAACCACACAGGTACAATTAGAACATCAAAACTCCACAGAGGAAGATCTAGTAATATAGTCAGTAGTCAATATTTTGCATTTCAAATACAAATAGGTGGCAGTCTAACACAGAAAGCACGCTACTTAAACTGTTGCAACAGCAACACTAACTACAGCTCTTTCAGTGCAGTATACAAGCTAACTTAAATGAAATAAAATACGAGAAATGAAAATACTCAAACAGATAAAAACTTCTAACATACAGTAGATAACCATGTCTGTTGATCCAGTTATGTTGGTCACCTATTGAACAGTGCTGAAAAAAACTGGTCTATGGTTAAATCTAATTTGCTGACACCTGCTATACAGTGTACTAATAGACATTGTATGTCTCTGTGATTCTCTGTGCAGATGGGAAGCTGAAGACCTGGGTATATGGAGTAGCAGCAGGAGCGTTCGTGCTGCTCATCTTTATAATCTCCATGACATACTTAGCATGGTAATGTACCAAGACTTAAATGTGTTTTAATTTCACCATCATCAATTCAGTTATCACTCATGGTGTGATTCATCTACTTTCAGTGATGTGATGGGGATCACCCTGAAAGAACGAGCTGCATTTGCAAACAAGAATGACTGGAGAGTATCTATGCCTCTGATATGGACTCCATAATAATATTAAGCCTTATCTTTATCCTGTAATGTTGTGAGAAGATTTTTCATGGAACAATTGATGAAAGTAAATCTAACATAATAAATCTACCTAGATTTGTATTTAATTTAATCCCCTGAACTCCAAGGCAAGTTGTCTTTAAAAAACACCATACATAGCTCCATACTGTCATAGGCAGAAACCCTATAATTACAAAGAGGTTGGCTAACTTTGCGCCAACCATCTAATGATGGTATGGTGTGTGAGTGTGTGTGAGTGTGTGGATGAGAAACACATTGTAAGGTGCTTTGTAGAATCTAGATTAGATTAAAAAGGTGCTATATAGGTGCTAGAGAGAGAGAATCTAGAATTCTGAATACATGGAATGAAACTGGGGCTGCACAGTGACGTAGTGGTTAGCACTTTTGCCTTGCAGCTAGAAGATCCCCAGTTTAAATCCCGGCCTGGCCCTGGGATCTTTCTGCATGGAGTTTGCATGTTCTCCCTGTACCTCCCTTGACCTTAGTGAGGATAAAGCGGTGTATAGAGAATGGATGGATGAATGGAATGAAACTCTGATGCTGTTTCTCAATTCCAAGTACGCAAGTCGTACTTGCATGCACGACTCCAAAGTACAGACTCCCGAGAATGGGAGAGCTCATCTCGGTTCATGTGCAATTGGAACACCAGCGTACTTGATGACGTCTTGGCTCATTTGCTCAGATAATCTTTGCCGTGAAAAACAATGAAATGGAATCAGATATAACAACACAGCCCTGCATGTTCACGTTTTAATATAAAAACAGTTACATGTATTCAGGCTTGTAAGATTGTTAGAAATGTTTATTTATTGTTTTTATTGAGGCGTTGATTTACTGACAGCTGTAGTTTGTGATGCAGTTGGACTGAACCGTCTCATTTTCAGTTTTGTCAGTGCATCCACAAAAACTTCAGAACCTGATGCCTGAAAAGATAGTAAACATTCACGAGGACACCACCTAATGCAGGACTGTTTTTATAGGACCACGTGTGTTTTATCTGAATACACCTCATTAACTGGATGGATGGGTTGACAGTTTCATTATTAACATTACTATAATGCATTAATCTGCATTCTACATACAGAGATGCTGTTTGTCCTCCAACATCCAGAGGTTTATGGTCTGGAGGAAGCACAAACATCACTACACTTTAATGTGAGGTATATATTTTTAATCAGGCTTTATCTTGATAAATTTACCACAGATTTGATGTTTATACAACTACTTTTGCACTTGAAACAATCTCAAAACTACATTTTGTGTCACAATAATAGTAGTATTCCCAAAAATATTTGTTTTACCTCTGAAAGTTTTCTCCTTGGCCTTTGCCGCTGGTCAACACAAAATGCATTATGGGTTATTTGGTTGCCATCTCATTCCATATTTCATTCCGGTTCATTACGTATATTCAGAGTTTCATCATATATATATATATATATATATATATATATATATACATATATATACATATACATATATATGAAATACAAAATAAAACTAAGTAATTGAGAAATATTTGATGATTTGTATATACATATATATATATATATATACATATATATGTATGTATGTATGTATGTATATACACACGTGGACAAAATTGTTGGTACCCCTCAGTTAAAGAAGGAAAAACCCACAATTCTCACTGAAATCACTTGAAACTCACAAAAGTAACAATAAATAAAAATTTATTGAAAATTAAATAATCAAAAACAGCCATCACTTTTGAATTGTTGATTAACATAATTATTTAAAAAAACAAACTAATGAAACAGGCCTGGACAAAAATGATGGTACCTCTATAAAAGATTGGAAACTATTTGACCAGAGTGACATGATTAACTCAGGTGTGTCATTTAATTGACATCACAGGTGTTTCCAAACTCATAATCAGTCAGTCTGCCTATTTAAAGGGAGACAAGTAGTCACCCTGCTGTTTGGTGAAAAGGTGTGTACCACACTGAACATGGACAACAGAAAGCGAAGGAGAGAATTGTCCCAGGACATCCGAAAAAAAATTATAGACAAACATCTTAAAGGTGAAGGCTATAAGACCATCTCTAAACAGCTTGAAGTTCCTGTGACAACAGTGGCTCATATTATTCAGAAGTTCAAGACCCACGGGACAGTAGCCAACCTCCCTGGACGTGGCCGCAAGAGGAAAATTGATGACAAATTGAAGAGACGGATCGTTGGAATTGTATCCAAAGAGCCCAGAGCAACCTCCAAAGAAATTAAAGGTGAACTCCAAGGCCAAGGTACATCAGTGTCAGATCGCACCATTCGTCGTTGTTTGAGCCAAAGTGGACTTCATGGGAGACGACCAAGGAGGACACCACTGCTGAAAAAAACTCATAATAAAGCCAGACTGGAATTTGCAAAAATGCATGTTGACAAGCCACAAAGCTTCTGGGAGAATGTCCTTTGGACAGATGAGACCAAACTGGAGCTTTTTGGTAAGGCACATCAACTCTATGTTCATAGACTCAAAAACCAAGCATACGAAGAAAAGAACACTGTCCCTACGGTGAAACATGGAGGAGGCTCAGTAATGTTTTGGGGCTGCTTTGCTGCATCTGGCACAGGGTGTCTTGAAAGTGTGCAAGGTACGATGAAATCTGAAGACTATCAAGGCATTCTGGAGAGAAATGTGCTGCCTAGTGTCAGAAAGCTTGGTCTCAGTCGCAGGTCATGGGTCTTCCAACAGGACAACGATCCAAAACACACAGCCAAAAACACCCAAGAATGGCTGAGAGAAAAGCGTTGGACTATTCTGAAGTGGTCTTCTATGAGCCCAGATCTGAATCCCATTGAACATATGTGGAAGGAGCTGAAACATGCCATTTGGAGAAGACACCCATCAAACCTGAGACAACTGGAGCTGTTTGCTCATGAGGAGTGGGCCAAAATACCTGTAGACAGCTGCAGAACGCTCATTGACAAATACAGAAATCATTTAATTGCAGTGATTGCCTCAAAAGGTTGTGCAACAAAATATTAAGTTATGGGTACCATCATTTTTGTCCAGCCCTATTTCATTAGTTTGTTTTTTTAAATAATTATGTTAATCAACAATTCAAAAGTGATGGCTGATTTTGATTATTTAATTTTCAATAAATTTTTATTTATTGTTACTTTTGTGAGTTTCAAGTGATTTCAGTGAGGATTGTGGGTTTTTCCTTCTTTAACTGAGGGGTACCAACAATTTTGTCCACGTGTGTATGAATATACAAATCATCAAATATTTCTCAATTACTTAGTTTTATTTTGTCATTACTGCTGTGAGTTCTATCTGTGTTGTTTCGCATCTCTGATGAGGCTTAACTTTTGTCTTGAGTGCAGTGTCAGTCTGACTTGGTGAAATTCTGCAGGTCAACTCTATAATGTAGAAAAATGGGATTTATTCTCCATTGCATCACTGCTCATGTTTTTGCATTTATTTCATTTTTCATCTTTTTTTAAGTTCTCTTATTTGTCCTTTCATTTCTTGTTTTTCTTTCTCCACCTCGACTCTCACTCTGCTCAGTTTTTGTGATTGTTGCCTTTGCTGCAAGTCAAGTTACAAGTCCCCCTCAGATGGGGATTACTGGATGGACCCAAACAGCTACACAGTGCCTTACACCTGTCCTGCCTGCCAGAAACTAGAGCAAGATGAGTTACAACGACACAGCCAAAACCAACAACAGCAATATGATGCACGGCTCCAACAGCCTCCACCATCACAGATACAACCACCACAGCTGCAGCAGTCTCTGCCACCACCACCACCTCACTTTGAAACTCTCATCACTTAGTCACCTACCCTCCGATTCTCAATTCACCTGACATCGTAACATGCTCAAACGTCCAAAGTGCCTGATCACTGTTTTCTGTGGATCACCTCCTGGAGGTGAGCGGTCTAGCATCAATTACACACCCCACCTGACTGAAGGGTTTCACTGCAAAGTCATTCTCCATATTTTTGTACGTTTTATATTTTGTAGGTATGTTAAATCTAGGAAAAAAAACAAAGAATTTATTTCATTGAAGCAAATAATTCCTGGCTCTTTTAGTATCACTAACAAAAGATATGTTTTTCTTCATTTGAAGAAGAAAAACATGATTAAATTCACTTGAACAATTAAGAATGAGAAAAATAACATAATCAGTGTTTACCCAAAAATTGTAGTCTTTGTTTGAATATAAAAACTACAACATCTACATCTACAACAGCTTGCTCATTACCTGGATTTTGTTAGATTTTGACTGAAACCAATTGTTACTGGTTTTACAGTACCACTGTACTACACCTCCTATTACTGCTATCACTTTCTAGCAGTGAGCCCTGAAAAAGAGAAAAATGGAATGTTTTTATAGTCGTAATGATCTCATTTTTTAAAATGTTGTTGAAGACCGACAGCTTAAATTTTAGCAATACACAGATCATGAATGCAAGAGGTGAATGGCCAGTGGTCAAAGTGGCATGCAATCAATCAATCAAGTGCCATGCCATTCAGCATAGGCGATCATTTCTTTCCAGCTCCTCCAATCTTTTGCTTTCTGAATTGTGACTGTTGTCCATCTATCATTTTCATTCTCGGTCTGCCTCGTCCTCTCTTCCCCTCAGTTTTTCTCGTTGTGATGACGTATTCCAGGGTCTCCTTCCTTAAGATGTGTCCAAAAAATATTGCTTGCTGTTCCCTAATTTTGTTCAGTAGTGTATAATTTGTGTTTAGTGTTTTTAAAATGTCTTCATTGGTAATTCTGTCCATGTAAGATATACGTAGCATGCGTCTGTAAAATCACATCTTTAAAATTGGCATACATCTCTCTCTTTCCACTTTTTTTGTTTGTTTCACTTCTGCCATATTGTGGTTGCCCATTTACATGTCATTTCAACACATACTCATTCTCTTCATATTGTCATCATGCCACTGAATATTGTTCATATCTTTTGATCTAATTTAAAGATAATGATTTTGCCTGTCTACAGTGACTGCAAATATTGTGATTTGTCCTGAGAACCATAACACTGTTTTTGCATTTACCCTAAATTGCGTATTTACTTTAACTTAATGCTAACAATTTTACACAGAATGCCACAGTGATTTCTTTATATTCTCTAGCTGTGTGGAATCTTTCCTGTGAGACTGAACATTTCATTAACATTTACAGAACTGAAACTTATGTAGGTCAGTTAATCCATCCATCACTCAACATCCTAAAGGTGCGTGTCTACTAGATGCGATTTTCCCGCAAAGCAACGCACCGCATCTGAAAATCGCACAGACAGTGTGCTGTCACTAGCGGCCCACAACATTGTCACATGACAGCGCACAAGCAACAGTGGGCCAAGTAAGAGTAACGTTACTTCAAAGTAATATCACTGAAGTAGAAGTAAAAAATAGTCATCCAAAAAATCACTCAAGGAGTTAAAAAGTATTTGGTGAAAAGATTATTGAATTTGATTGTAATGTCCGATGTATTTTTTTAGAAATGTGATCATACAGACAAAAATATAAAATAATGTGCAAATTATGGTATTTCCAAATAATCAAATAAAAATAGCAAACATAAAAAACATCTTTACAAAATGACAAGTTAAGACACAAGAAACACAAATGTCCAAATCTCAGTGTTTTACAACATAAAGCTTTTGAAACAAATACCTGTAGAAAGGTAACATTTTCATGTTTGAACAGTAGAAGTCAGTCTGCTTTATGCAAATGAGCTGTGGCCTGCTTCAGGTAAACACACCGGATCGCAGCTGGACACGCATCGCATGTGGCATGCTGGTTTAGTTGCGATGTGTTTCCAGCTTTGATCTAGTGTGTTTACCTGGAGCGGGCACAGCTCATTTGCATAAAGTAGACTGGACTACTTTATGCAAATTCGATGCGGCGTGCGGAGATCACACGCATTGTGAAACTGTCCTCAACCTTCTAAACTAGCCGTCGGTGACCTAAAACGAGGACAGATTCAGCTACTGCACAGGTTATTTCTTGCCTCAAATGCTTTCAGAAATACTTTTCACTGAAGTGTTTTCGAAATAAAAGGGAAGGCTGCTGTGTTTGTCCGACTCATCTGCAGGACTGTCAAGGTGAAAGCGCTGTCAAGTGATCACGTAGTGGCCTGCTGTTGTTCACTGTCCCATGAAAATGATAAAAAATTCAGTTTCGATTTTTTGTGGGTTAGACCACTCTGCTTCTAAAATCCTAAGTTGTTGTGTGGAGCTGCAGAGAAAAGAAATTCCCTTGTGGATGTGACACAGTGATAAAGTAGTTTGTACTGTCATATCTCAGCAAAAACATCATGGGTTTGAATCCAAAATTGCATTTTCTCCCCGTTACTGTAGATTCCCTCGACAGCTCAAAACATGCAGCATGCATTGTCATTGTCATATCCCGATTTAACCACTTATTTTTACATTTATCTTTAGATCCTCTAGGGGTCAAAGTTTTACTATTTTTTTTAGGAAACAGAGCAAAGATGTAGTCATTACAAAGGGTTGGATGGGTAAGCAAAGCATCCATCTATCCATTATGTATACACCGCTTAATCCTCACAAACAACGCTGGACCCTGTTGCATCTGACTTAGGGCAAAGACAGGGGACACCCTGGACAAGTCGCCAGTCTATCACAGGGTTACACTTGGAGACAAACAACCAGGCACACTCACATTCACACATACAGACAATTTAGAATCACCAATTAACCTCAGCATGTTTTTGGACTGTGGGAGGCAGCCGGAGAACCCGGAGAGAAACCACATGCAAATTCCACACAGAAAGATCCCAGACGCCCTAACCGGGACGAGAAACGGGGATCTCCTAGCTGTGAGACAATGCGTCACCTTGTAGCCCTGGGTCAATAAAGCTAATGGCTAAAACCTGGAAAACTAATATTGTCTTTCCTTTACTATGACAACAGCTGACCCCAAACTCAAACCCATCCACATAGTTTTTTTTTCCCCTGTACTAGGATAATTCTAGTGTATTTTAAAGTGGCACATTTGCCAATAATCTGGCTTTTATGGCTCTACAGGTCATGCTACCTTTCCACTATCCCCCTCTACAGCTACATAAAGCCACAGTAGCTACATTATGACCACTGTGGCTACATGCGACTCCTCCTTGACACATTGTACCAAAGTCTTAAACATCTTTAGGAGACGTGCTATAATTTTTGATGCTGACACATGGAACAGTAGATTTGATATCTATGGGTATTTACAATACATGCTGACAAATAATAAAAAGTATAGATTGAAAATTAGGTGGGCAGTTTCCCCATATTGCAGTACTTGACATTGAAAGCAGGTAGTAATAGTGTATCCATGTGGTGAGAAGTGAGTTTACCAACCCTGCAAAATGTGTGACTAATATTTGGCAAGTGTGAGACAAAGACGAAAGCATCTATAGATTGAATGATTGATGCTGAAGTGAATGAGATAATCCATTCCCATTCACATCACAAGGCTCTAACACATATGGGCCAACCTAATGCAGAGTCAAGTCTGGGATGTGGAAATATGAACAAATACAAAAGCTTCAACACCATTATGTTTCTCCCATTATGGACCAATCCTGCTGAGTCTTTTTGAGAAAAATTACAGCAACAATACCATTCATCAGTTGTTACAAGATTGTCTAAAACGTCTTTGCTTGCTGTTTGCTTATTCTACAGCAAAAAGCCAAAGAAACCACAGCGACGGCAGATGAACAACAGACTGAAGCCACTGACTTTGGCCTATGATGGAGACGCTGATATGTAGGAGCCTTCCTACTTACCACACTGACTTTCAGACATTTGTCCTCCTTCAGGGCACACTGGGTTGCATCCCTTCAAGTCAGGGGCACTGCTGATCAACCAACATGCAGATGAAGATTCTGACAGAAAATGAAACCTCAAAGATCAAGGCACAGAATCCACATTCATGGACAGCCTTGACATCCCCTCCTCTTTTTTATTTTCATTCTAGTAGTTTCTTTCACAGGAGCCTTCATGAATTATCTTCTTCTGGAAGTCTGCCTTTGCTTCTCTGCCATCTACTACAATCAGTAATATTCAAACCATTGAAGAGGTTTGCTCCAAAACAAAGATTTTGCTGTGCAAGCACAAATTTCTGTTGGGGATTTGTTAATTTTGTCACGGGTGAGTGGCATTGTTTGTTTCACTTGTCAGTCTTTGTCCCATAACAACAAAAACATTCAAATCATCTGTATAATTATGGCCTGGATGTACCTCACAAGAAAAAAATACAACCAGAAAACGAAAGTAAGTTTAATGAATCCCAGAGTAACATTACTTCTGCCTGCCTGTCCTGTCTCTGTTTTTTCAGGCATAATTTTGCACTATATTAGTGCAGCATGTTATGTACTTATGTCTAGCTTTGCCATAGAAAACTGCCTCTTTCAATACAAGATGATGTACAGTCTTGTGCTAGAAATGTAAAAAAAAAAAAAAAAGACTTTTTTTGCAAACAGAACTCACCAATGTTAATATTTTTCTTCTTTTACCTCTTGTATGTGAAACAATGAGACTCATTGTAAATAGGATTTTTTTGTGTAGTCTCAACTTAACCTTTCTTGTCTGTACAGCTACAAGTCCCAAACTCTGCCAGAGTTTATTTAATCGTAATGATTTTTTGACTGTGACTTAATATCATGATTTTTAACTTCATAAATTCTAAATATACATCACATCCATTTGCTTAGTCTGTAGAAATTATGTGTTCTATAAAAGCCTTAGCCTGGGACATGGAAAGAAAGAAGAGACTATGTAAATCTCACCACTGATGATTAGTTAATTAATTGTGCATCTTTACTCCTGGTGGTTCAGTACACAAAGATGATGAGGGCCTGTGATATCTGAGATTTGAATTTAATCTTGTTGGACATTCAAACATCTAATATCAAAAATGTCATATTATGGCTTAAATCTCAAAATTATTGTCATCTTTCAGGTGTTAAACAATTTGTCTTCCAGGAGGCTCTCCCTCTACACAAAGACAACTTTTCACTCTGCCTTTAAGTATGGCCACTTCAGAACAACTACATTCACTTATTTCTGATACTGAGACAACATAGTGAAAGAACTAGTTCCTGTGTAGCAGAACTTAGACATGCAAATTTAGTAAGCATGAAGGCCTGAATGAGACTATTGATCTTAGCCACATGGGTATGCTGTTCACCACAGGAAAGTGATACAGTTCAATATATGTATGTATTTCCCATATTAGTGCATCATTTTTAGACTGTTATGGTTATTTACACCGTTGGTCATGAACGCAGCTTCTACCTACTAAACTCAATTTTGCAGCTTTGCAACACTACAAATTTCTGTAAATTTCCCCGAAGGATCAAGAAGTTTTATTCTATCTTATCTTTCTGATGAATGTTCAAAAGAACCATCAATTTTCACCTCTTGTACTTCTCATTTCCTCCAAACTTAGATTTACAATGCCAGGTGAGGTTACACAGACTTATTTTTGTAGATTCGGCCAACAGAAGTCCCAGAACTTACATGGTGCTTTTAACACAGAATATTTGACTTTCTACTAAAGCACAATTTAACAAAGGTATGTAACTTTTAAATAATGGCTTTATCAATAACCAATAAATGGTTTATCTATGAGTAGTTACAAGTGGAGGTTGACAGTTTTTAGGGGGCTAAAAACCTAAGTTACCTACACTGTCAGCCTAGGAGCTGTTCATGTTAATGCCCTATAAATGATATAAAGTGTAAGGAAATTATTTCTTTCATTAATGAAGACATTGTTTTAACAACAACACAACAACAAAAACCTTATTAGAAAGTGGTCCATTTTTTTTTCTAATTTTAGATAAGTTTGATTCTTGACTCATTTTGACTTTACACATCTTCAAATATTTGAGATGTTCTGTCTCTATCAACTGACTTAGTCCTTAATTGCAGTCCAATGTTGGATGCTGTAATGCACCGGTACATATTCCTGATGTAAGTTCTTCTCAGTCAAGAAAAAGAAAGAAAGAAATTATTCTCACGTTTTATCCATGCATTCATTAATAATTAAGTTTTCATCTAAATAACTTTTGTCATATATTTCAGAGTATCCCTGTCACTGAACTTTGGTTGCTTTCTTTCAACCCTTACACACTGCTGGTGTTGTCGAATGGCATATAATACTTTTCAGAAGCTTTTCTATCAGACCAGTCTCCACTGCCATTTTAGGATCACCTGAACCTTTGAGTGTGGTGAAACTGCATGGAATGTCCCTTGTAGAACCTTTTTAAGGGTCGTTTTGTGGGAAGAAAAAGTGCCTACTATAGAGAAGGTACTTCTGAGTGGCTGTGAAATGTTGTGCAGTTCTCGATGCTAATTAGATCAGTTTGGAGAGGACAAAAACCACTATTTTTTTTTCTGCCCTCTTGATAATTGTGTTCAAAATTATTGGATCTTACTTCATAATGGCAACAGAGAGGCTGAAAGCGCTGATAACGAGGCCATTCTGGTAAACATTTGTGCTACCTCGTGCCTGTCCCAAGTACCTGCAGTGGAAAGCTGCCATAATGGAAAAGAAGAAACAGTTCAGGAACTACCACTGTGTAAGAATATTGTGAAATGAAAACTGAGACCATACAATGCTGCCTGAAATAACTGCCTAATGTAAGCTAAAAGTCCAGTCACCCAGAGTGGATAGTGTATTTATTAGTACTGACACATCATATGATTGCCAGAGAATGGCAGTTTAATATTCTGTCGAATTTGTGGCTCGTAAGTTAATGGAATGTTTAATTTATATTTCTTGGAATATGAGTTGTAAATAAAGTGCAAACTATTTCTTTTTTATTATTTAATATCTGTGTACATGTCATTTGTCATATTATGTTTCCTTTTTTATGGCACGTTACTCAAAAAACAAACAAAAAAAACTGGAGGTGTGAATGTGGATGTGCTAAAAGCGATACTGATAAACTTGTGAAAAACAAAGTTGATGATGAACTCTGTCCTTTTCTTACCATTTGTTTACATGTATTTGACTAATTGCTGATAATAAACAATTGAAATATTATGTGTCTTTCTTAAGGGCCTATTGTGACATAATATGCCTCCGTCAATCAGAGTTGATCATGGGTGTCCATCCTGGTTGTCCCGTCTGGCTGTTGCAGCGTTGCTTGTGGCTAAGGAGACCAATGCGGGAATGACAATCTCTGTTACAAAATTTGCATTTGTATGTGGTCTGTTAGGGTTATTGCACTGCTTTCTATGGGCCCTCTTTTCTGCTTCTGCGTTAGTCGGCTTCACTTCCCCTGAGTTGAGGTGTTGATTCAAAGTGCTTCTCCACCTCATACAGTTGACTGCGAGGTCCTCCCAGGACTCGGTGTTGATGTCGAGGGTCTTCATGTCTCTCTTGCAGACATCCTTGTAACGTAGCTGAAGGCAATCTTTGGTTCTCCACCCAGGTATCAACTCTCCACACAGGATGTGTTTTGGAATGCGACCATCCTCCATGTGGTGGACATGGCCTATTCAACGCAGCCTATGCTGTCTGAGCAGGGTGAACAAAGTTAAAAGGTTGGCTCGGGATAAGACCTCAGAGTTAGACACTCTGCTTTGCCAGGATATGCCCAAGATACAGCGGATGCTTCTCAGATGGAAGGTGTTGAGTCTTCTCTCCTGTCTGGCATATGTGGTCGCGTGGAATGCGAGCCGCCAAGTGGGCCACTTTTGGTAAGCAGAACTGGCGCTGTGGGATGAACCGCTGCCATACAGGCATTGTACACTGCCATCTTGGTCTTTACTGTCAGCTTGGGGTTGGTCCACACTCGTGAAGTGAGGTGGGCAAATGTTGTAGTTGCTTTCCCGATCCTCTTGTGGATCTCAATCCAAGGAGATGTTGTCAGTAATGGTGGAGCCAAGGTACGTGAACTGGTGAACTACATCGAGCTCAAAGTCGTTGATTGTGATGGTTGGCGGATCCACTGTTTTCTGCCCCAGGACATTGGCCTTCTTTAGACTGATGGTTAGTCTGAAGTCCTTGCAAGCCTTGGAGAAATGGTCCATTAGTGCCTGTAGCTCCTGCTGGGTGTGGGTAGGCCAATGCTGCATCGCCAGCGAACAGCATGTCTCTGATGATGACTTTACTAACCTTTGTCTTGGCTCTGAGGTGGCTGAGATCGAAAAAGGTCTGGTGGATCCCATCAGTACCAGGGGCCTGGCCGGGGACCAGGCTGTTGATAGCCTTGCTGAGCTCCTCCAAAGTTGGCTCTGCATCTAGCTCTTCCATGGTCGACAGGCACTCAACAGCATCAAGAGCTGAGGGAGACATGATGTTCTCTCTGGAGCAGAGGTCAGAGTAGTATTCCACCCATCTCTCCATCTGCTGGCCTTTATCTGTGATTACTTCACTGGTGGTGGATTTGAGGTTGGCTGTCTTGCACGAGGTAGGTTCTAGTGTCTTCTTGATGCGGTTATACATTCCCCTGATGTTTCCGGCTATGGCGGCAGTCTGGATGCTCTCACTGAGCTCTGTCCAGTACTCATTTGTGTAGTGCTCAACAGTTTGCTGAGCAATCCTGGCAATCCTGAGAATCTGTAGGTTCCTCTCGCTAGGTGGCTGATTGTACTCTGCGGGGGCAGCACACTTGGCTTCAATGACGGGGTCATCTCATTCGACTTGGCTTCAAACCAGTCATGTGATTTTTGAGGTCTTCTTCCCAAAGATAGTCAAGGCAGTGCAGTGCATGGTGTCATGCAGAGCTTCCCACTTTTCTGTGGCTGAGTCACCAGGTTGCGAGGTGCCAAATTCCTTCTCAAAAGTTTGAGCAAACTGCTCTGTAAGGTCCGGTTGAGACATCTTGCTGACATAGACTCGAGGGTTTCCTTTTGTCTTTGTGCGATGGAACTTCTTCGGTTGCAGCCTGATCTTGCAGCAGACCAAAGAAAGGTCTGTATCACAGTCCGTGCTATGATAAGAACGTGTGTGGAGAATGTTCTTGATGGTAGCAGAATCAGATCCAGTTGGTGCCATTGCTTTGTCTCCAAGAAACTTTGTGTTGAGGCTTGGTGTGGAGGAAGGAGTTGGTGATACACAGGTTGTTAAAGGTGCACAGCTCCAATAGTGGCTGTCCGTTCTCATTTATTCTGCCCACTCTGAATTGACCAAGGCAAGAGGGCCATGAGTCATGATCTCCACCCACTTTGGCATTAAAGTTGCATAGGAGAACAACTTCTTCCTTGCTTGGGATGTTCCTAATAACAGATGCAAGGTTCTCGCAGAACACGTCCTTTGCAGCTGGTGTGGCAGATAGTGTCGGGGTGTACACGCTGACTAGAGTGACTGGGCCTGCGATGGTGTTAAGGTGGAGAGTCAGGAGGCGCTCGGACCTGCCTGGTTCAACCAGTCTCAGCAAGCTGTTCCTCATTGCAAAGCCCACACCGTACTCTCTGGGCTCATCAGAGCCCTTCCCCTGCCAGAAGAATGTGTAGTCCATCTCCTTCAGGGTGCCCGGGACTGCAAGTCATGTTTCCTGGAGGGTAGCGATGTCCACTTTGAGTCTTCTCAGCTCATTGTTAATGACGGTTGTCTTCCTGGAGTCGTTGATATCTTGCAGGTTTACAGAAAGGCCGGTCATCATTGTTCGAACGTTCCAACATCCCAGCTGACTTCTTTTGTATTTGCTTGGTGCAAAGGTTGCAGTCTGCTTTTCAGATGGTTTCCTAATCCCATGCACCCAATGGAGATGACAGACCGTGGTGGGACGGCACCCTACTGGCTGGGGGCTGCCAAGCTTGAGGCAGGCGATAGCTATCCAGTGAGATCCGAACGTCTCTCCCACCGTTGGGAGCAATCCCTGGCGCTGCGCTCCACGCCAATCGAGCGGTGGATTAAAACCGGTAACTGTTGCTTCCCATGTTTTGTCCAGCGATGCTGGAGTGTCCAATCCAGGTATCAGCGTTAGTGTTGGTGTTGGATGTAAGCCTAGGCAGTGTTAAATGGAGGAAAAACTGTTGCCCATGCAGCACGGCCCTCCTCTCCACGTCAGTGATGGGTCCAAAGGAATAGCAGTCCCATTACAGTTTGGCACCAGTGACGTCGCAGGAGTTGCCAGAACAAGGTTGAGTGCAATGTCAAATTGCCTTAGGGACTCCGATTCCACATTTTTCTCCAGGTTTACTCCTGACGCCTTCCCCCTCCAAAAGGGGGACTACAGTGCAGTGGGGATTGCTAGATGACTGCCATTGGCTCTCCTGAGTCAGCGTCCTTTGTGACATAACTGTGTATGAAAACATTATATTGCAGCAGTTGACGATAGGAATATATTTTGCTCTTTTGCTCAGGGTATATTTCTAATGTTTATTTACGATTGAAAATAACTGTGAACTCCACTGGGAAACTGAAGCAAAACATCATTTTTAGTTTCTCTTGCAAAATACTTAATGCTTAAAAAAGTTTTTGTTAATGTCACCCAATCGCAAAGAAAAAAAGGTGATGTGATGTTTGATTAAAATATAGTTGGGTCCAAAAGTCTGAGACCATGAGCGAAGATTCTTTTATCCTAAGTTTCTGTCAAATTCGATACAACGTGTTGAATTACAAATGATAATATCTTAACAGTTTTTGCTTTAATGACAGCAGCTCTTGAGCTGCTTTCAGCCAGCAGTTTATTCTGACTAATAAGCAGTGGTAAGCTGGTGGTAAAATTTGTTAGGTGGGCTAACAAATGCATAATTCTGATTAAATAGTTAACATCACCTATGATACACACAGTTACATCAATTACAGGTACACTATACTTTAGCTCTCTCTCTCTCTTTCTCACACACACACATACAGATACACATGCCACATCGGTTGTCTCATCAGCTTGCACAGCCACAAATGCCGTCTGTGATATTTCATCAGTCAATTTTTGTTCATAAACTGCTAACATACAATCAAGCAACTTGTTTTGGCTAGTCTTGGACATGTACTTTGCAACTTGTGTGTTTGACAGGTGATCTGCTAACTGGCTGTCTAAAAAAGAAAATTGATCAACCAGGTCCAGAAATACACCGCATTGGGTTGAAGTGGGGGATTCGTCAGACCCCCGTAAAGCTAGCTCATGTGCTCCACAAATTGAATACGGTCCACAATCCTTGATAGTGAATGCCTATTTTTTTCACCAGCTCGTTGTGCCTCTGTACAGCGATGCGGTGGCCCTCATCCAGCTGACAGGCGATGATAACTTTTCCTAACATGGGCAGCTTGACGCTGGTTCCGATGTGACTTGTGCTGCATTCATGTTTTCTAATTTTGTCTAATTTTTCAAATCCACAATTCCTTGTTGAGTCCATGCAGTATCTCCTCCAAAAAGTAAGCATGGGAAACAGAAAAGTGAATTCTTAGCTACACTTGCCGTTAGCCAGTCCTTTCTGTCAAACCAAGAAATGCAAAACTTACAATTTTGTCATTTGTCCCGTTGAGTTATTTGAACATCGTTTGGCTGATGTGATCCCAGTTTCTTAACTTCCAGCTTTTCCTCCAAAGACATTGAGGAAAATGGACAAGAAATCAAATAATGCACCTCGTTCATGCTAACACCCGTCATAGCTTAACTTTTTCTCCCTCCTTCCCAACTCTGGCACAAATAGCAGCACCACTGTGTTAACTCGCTGTTATTGGTCAAAAATCAGTGGCCTGTGGGCTGACTGAAGTTAGCCCAAATGATCAGTAAATCACGGAGGCGTGACATGATACCTGTCAATCACTTACAAAAACGAAATGAATGAAAGCGGATGGTATCTGCTGGGGCTGTTAAAAAATAAGCTCATTTAGAGATATTTTATGTTTTTCTTTTGACTGATTGGTGCTGTTGCTACCTTTGGTTTCACCTAAACTTAAAGCAATCTGTTGTAAGTTATTTAAAAAATAATTTTCTGATCTTTTTTGTGTTTGTGTTACGGGCCTCAAAGCTTGCGACCACAGCAACAAAAAGATTTTGGTCTGACGTCTCCCTGGAAAACACAGGCAAAAGGTTCACAGGCATGAAGACAGAACCGATTGTTTCTCTTCCCAAAATTCCTCTGACTTTATTAAACACAATTATCAAATCATAAACAGTCTCAACTCTTAACTCATGCCCCTGTTTCAGTGTCCTTTTGTCTAGTCCACAGCATTTAATCCACATAAAATACAGCAGCATGGCTCTTTTCACATTCACTCATCAGTTTCTATCCCAAACGTTAAATCAGTTAAACAATTGCATTTGTTCAAGTGTTTTTCAGTGTCTGTACTGATTTCATGGCTACTATTACATAGTGTAACATATAGTGCAATCCTGACAATTAATCCATTTACATACTGTGGTTTAGTGGTCTTAAATCTGCTTTTAGTCTCAAACATCCACACACTGCATAGGAAACAGTAACAAACTCAACACATTGCTTAAATACAAATCTACATTAACATAACATTCATTCCCCTTAATTTTACTCTGCATTCCTGCAATAAACTGAAGCAGTAACCTGTTATCAAAATAGCACAACAATAACATATCTTTCTAAATACTTGTCAAGTGTTCAGAGTCCCAACATCTCAAATACTGTTGAACAATGTCACAGACCATGTCATTAACATGTGCACAAAGCCACAGGAACAGCCACATAAACTCAGAGCGCGGCATCTGCCGTATTATAAAATGGCGCAGTGCGCGCGTTTACTCGCGCTGCCACGTGTAAACTCCACTCATTAACTCATTAAAGTACGCCAAAACACAATCATGAAGCATGTTTCACTCGCACGACCAGACACCTCACTTTCCCTTGTCATTTTGTGTGATTTTCAAAGTGTACTGACCTGGAAAACACAGGCAAAAGGTTCACAGGCATGAAGACAGAACCGATTGTTTCTCTTCCCAAAATTCCTCTGAGGAGATGGGCGGAAACCCACACCCAAAAGAACCTGGGTGCAACAACACCTGAGCACATTGGTTCCGCTCTCCCTCTTCCTAGTGAACCGTGGGTTTTGACCCCAATTATTGTGAAATTAATTATTGTGAGTGTTCTATCTCACTACTGGAATGTTTGCTCCCTCAAAATTAACAAAAAAATACAGTGCTTAATAATATGTATAAACACAAATGTGATCTTACATTTTGAGTGCACCACATTTGCTTGGGAGGGCTTAGCCCTGTTAGCCCATTTATACCAGCTGTCCCTGCCAATAGATCATATTATCTCAGCATGATGTAACAATGTCCAGAGAGCTTTTTGTCAGGTCAGGAATGTTTGGTTTTTCAATAAATGTTTATTGGGAATTAAGTCGAGTGACTGTGGATGAAAGTTTGTGACAGTCAGCAATATCCTGCTGCAATATGAATCCTATGAAACCAAACCAGAGGGTGGAGTGTGTCTTGTGTGCTTTGAGTGCTTCTTCATCTTAGTAGAGTTGATCCCAGGCAGCCAGCGGCAGATGGGTCACCTCATATGAGCTGAATTCTGCTCAAAGTTTCTTCCCGTTAAAAGGGAATTTTTTCTTGCCACTGTTGCCTTAGGGCATGTGCTGGGGGTTCAGGCGTATGGGTTTTGTAAAGCATCTTGAGACAATCTGAATTGTAATTGCCACTATATAAATAAAATAGAATTGAGTCTGCGTAGATATTGAACTCTAGAGTAGCAAACCCTTACATGAATATCCTAACCACCATTCTCTCTCTTTACATACATCCTTTTATTACTGCCAGAAATCTCTAATACAATTGTCGAGTATCTACTAATATAGCTATATTGCACTGGTTAATTTAGGGGCACCATCCTCAGTTTACCTGAGGAAATTCACAAATTAATAAGTCTCAAAGAGACTTTGACTAAAATGAATTTGATCAGTCTGTTGTTTGAAAGTCTAAAATTCTGATTTAATTGACCTCAATTCCCACACAAAGAAAGCATGAGGCTGCAAACTGGTCGATGTAAAAAACATTTATAAACTACTCTAGTAAGACAATACAGTTGAGCTATAGACAGCGAAAAATATAATGTGTGTTGTGAATGTGTGGAATCGGATTAACCGATAAAATGAAGATGATTATGGTGAAATAATAATTGTGGTATTGATGGTGGCTCTTGTTATGTTTTTAGTTTGGCATTAGCCACATAATACAAAAAGTTCAGAAAACTGAGAGTAAGGGGCGGTGGAATTTAGTTAAAAGAGATGCTACTTATCCTCTGAGACACTGTGATTCTTTTTCACGAAAACATAAAAATTTGAGATATTGATCTTCTGATGTGCTCACTTTTGGTCTTCTTGATCCTGCTTTGAACACAGCTATTCCAGTTCTCACAAAATACCATGCACTTCCACATTACAAACATTGAGACTACACATAATGCTGAGAAAACTCCTCTTTGCTCAGAATAGCAATCTGACTAATGACACTTCTGACAGAGTGTTCCCACTATTGCAATACTACCAACCAAAGAAGAAACAAATCCAAATATGCCTGCACAACACAGTCACAAGTGATGAGACTGTGCTTCAGGTAAAGTATAGGTCTGACCCGGATCACACCCCTGCCAAACCTTAGCCTTGAAACAGCCATGCGTCAAGGATGACTCAGACCTTTCCTGAGCAACACCGAATCCATCACAAGATAGTATGTATACTTGCTGGCTCAAGCTCTGGTGCAGAATCTGATTTTTTAAATGGTTTTTTAATATCATTAATGGATTTTCTCATCATTTTGAAGAGGGTCCCTCCAAATTTCCTTTGATGAGTTTCATTATTTTTATTTTGTGCGTATCACTTCTAAGGACCTTCAACCATTTTGTGGTAGCATCAGCCATCCTGTATGGAATGGTCTGCTGGAGCAGCAGCATCATGGCTGCAGACATGAAGAGATTGAACAAATTGGTTAAGAAAGCCAGCTCTGTACTGGGCTACCCCCTTGATCCTTTGGGGGTGGTGGGAGACAGAGGGATGATGACAAAGCTTTTGTCAATTGTGGAGGATACCTCCCACCCCCTGCAGGAAACAGTAAAATCACTGGGCAACTCCTTCAGTGACAGACTGCTTCATCTGCAGCGTCCAAAGGAGAGACCCGACAGGTCCTTCCTTCCTGCTGCAGTC
This sequence comes from Acanthochromis polyacanthus, assembly GCF_021347895.1. Taxonomy (NCBI): domain Eukaryota; kingdom Metazoa; phylum Chordata; class Actinopteri; family Pomacentridae; genus Acanthochromis; species Acanthochromis polyacanthus. The sequence goes on from NC_067123.1 coordinate 14,211,469, forward strand.
AAATAATTCAGTTCAACCACTTGTATCTGTCCTATCTACTGTTGTGCATTGTGTGGTGCTCTTTTTCTTTGTACTGTATTTTTTCCTATCTACTGCTGTAACACTTAAAATGTCCCCACTGCGGTATCAAGACCGAATCTCTCTCTCTCTCTCTCTCTCTCTCTCTCTCTCTCTCTCTCTCTATCTATCTATCTATCCATCCATCCATCCATCCATCCATCCATCCATCCATCCATCCATCCATCCATCCATCCATCCATCGTTTGTGAATGAAGGATATGTTCACATTTTAATATATCTTACAGCAATACCAATATTAACTCACACATAGGCATAGAGAGTTTAGTTGTTATTTGCGACTGATTCCCTTCTTCATTTAACCAGTTGGCTAGTCCAGCATAATGATTTAACTTAGAGAAATGTAACAGGCTCACAAAGATTTCACAGTATTATCACATGTTATATTATTGTGTTAAAAATAAGGCCATATTAGTCCAAACATGCAGTTGTAATATATTCCACCACTAGATGCCAGCAAATGACAGTTAAAGTGCACAGACTTCTCAGTTCAACTAGGATTTAGGTCTTTGTCACATCCACTATTAATTCTTGTCTTCAGATATGCAGCAGCATAAAACTTCAAAAATAACATTCAGTCAATTGTGTCTCATTTTTATCACTAGTTTGAGATGAGTGATGGCCTTTATAGCCTTGGAACATTGTTCAGTCTCCATTTCACTGAGCTCATAGCTTGTGTAAAACTTTCGCTACTATAAAAGACAAAAGAAGAGTCTTTAGCTGTAGACAAATGGGTCAGAGCAAATTAACCTCTGTCATGGAGAAACATTGCTGAAAACACAAAAACTGGAGACACACACTGAGGTCAAGCATTCTATAGTGGCTTAGAAGGTTGAGGACTCACATTCTGCCTTATTCTGCACAGGGTTTATGACTACACATGGATCCCGAAAGCACTGGTTCTGTTCGAGTGCGGTAAGGTAGACGGACAATTATGCCTGCTTATTCTATTCCTTCATTGGTTAAAATGTTGCCCTTTGCTTGTTGAAGTAATGCAATTGCCAGAACACCAGATTATAATCAGATGTTGGGAAGTAAAACAGAGACAGGCTACATGGTTTTTGTTCTCTCATTTAATCAGCACTTCACGTAATCATGTCTATGTCTTCCAATTAAATTCCCTCAGCCAAGAAAAGGAAGTCCTGTAGGCTGCCTAAATCAATTAAACCATGTTGTAAAACCCACTTCAAATGAGTGACTTTGCTGCAACCTCAGAGACATCAAAATGTGGCACAAAAACAAGTCATTAAGTATACTAGGTCAAATACAAAAGATCATCTCTTTTTTCGAAGTTCTCTTTGATTGTACTTGAAAATAAAAGATGGCTCCTTTAACTGTTATTAGCCTTCTGATAAAAATAAAGCACCACATCAAAGGAAAGTGGTGTTCTGTCTGTAACAAGGGTTTGTGAGAAGGCAGCAAATGGAATGGTCATTTTATAGAGGGGCCTTTTATTGTGGCCAGCCTAAGGCACACCTGTGCAATAATCATGCTGTCTAATCAGCATCTCGATATGCCACACCTGTAAGGTAAATGAATTATCTTGGTAAAGAAGAAATGCTCACTAATACCTTTTGTAAGAAAAAGTCTTAGATCTTTGAGTTCAGCTCATGAAGAATGGGAGCAAAAACAAAAATCTTGCGTTTCTATTTTTGTTCAGTGTATCATTCATTCAAAATGTAATTGAAAAAGCAGTTTAGTTGTATAAGAACATATTTCAAGAAGGCAGAGCTGCTTTGTCTCCCTGTGTTCAATAATACTTTCAGGACCCAATTGTAGATTCTTTAATGATTTATAGCATCATTAAGAAAGGAGACATTTCACTCTACTCAAGTTAAGTTCTGAATGTTTTTGTCAAAAATAAATTCCAAATCTTTGGCTGTCTTCCACTTGAAAATTTGTATTCAAACCCTTCAAGAAATCTAATTGAAACTTGAGTTTCCTTCCCTGCTTCTTAAAGCTGAAGCCAGCAGTCATTCTAATTGCGATGAGGAAGCGATTGATGTGCAGCAGCTGCATCCTGTGACCAAAGCTCTGCTCAGCTATTTGTCTCTGTCAGCTCCCCCTCAGACCACCCACCCTCCTCATCATCTTGAAATGCGCTGGCAGCTTCAACGTGACTGCAAAACCACCAGGCCTTTTGTCACCACACATGGTGTGACGTGCACCCCTAGTCTTTCTGGTCAAGCCCAGTTTGACTCCTATCCATCGCTCCGGATGTGGAGTGGCACTTTAAATGGCAGCTGGTTGGGCAGCAGCCACGGCAAACCTGCTGCCACCACGTCACAGCCACGCCTGAGGGCCCGCAGCAACATCTGCCCTCACAATTGGCGATGGAGCTAAGCCAGCCAAACATATTCATGCCACCGGACGCCAGCGTCACTCAGCTGGGCAATCATCCTCTTCCCCTCTCTTGTCTTTATCTCTTGCCCCTCCTCTTTGCAGCCCAGTGATAAGCTATTAGGAAGAGGCTACCCTGTAATTTTTCCCCAGAACTGAATCGACACCAAAAGGTACGCTTAGAAAATTAGCAACTTCATCCCCTGATCCCCCGGTGTGTGTGTGTGTGTGTGTGTGTGTGTGTGTGTGTGTGTGTGTGTGTGTGTGTGTGTGTGTGTGTGTGTGTGCGTGTGTGTGTGTGTATTTTACATGTATATATTGGAATAGTTTTTATTTAGAATTTTTTTTTGTTTTTGTATTTTTCAGTCTGATGGCAAGCTTGTTGCATCAGAATTTCAGTTATAATGTGCACAGCTAGTGTACGTTCTGGTTGACAAAGTGGCTATTCTATTCTATTCTATTCTATTCTATTCTATTGTGCTCTTGAAATGCAATGCAACTCATACGTCCCCACTGACTGTATATGTTACTGTCTGGGAACACCTTCTAAAGAATTAGTCAAAACACAGTGCTTCACTTTAATTAGCCCTTTTTCATTATGGACCAGAACGTTGTGTCTTTTTGCTCTGTGTCTACACAAGCCAGTATTAGATTTTCACAATCCTGAAACGCAACTTCTATTATAAATTTGCATATTTACACCATTCCAAGTCCTTGCCAGGCTTCTGTTAACCTCAAAACGTGGACATGAGATGTAAGACAATTTACTAGTTACTCATTTGATTATACTGATATTGAGTAATTACGTACCTATTGAATTTCAGCCACAATTGATATTCAGTGCCAGTTTAGAAATTATTCCAATCTGTATGTCCCAATTTATATATAAACACACAAAAAACTAAAACAATTAACCACAACCTTAAATGTTCTATGTGTCTAACTCATAGGAAGTCCAAATTATTAAAATGAAATACTATGTGTCTTCTACACTGCCTGTTCAAAAAAAGAAGTTGTACACTCTAATATTTTATTTGATTGCCTTTAGCTTTGAGTATGGAACACATTCACTGTGGCATTGTTTCAATATGCTTCTGCAATGTCACAGCATTTATTCCTATCTAGATATGCATTCATTTTCTACCAAGATCTTGTATTGATGATGGGAGAGTCGGACTGCTGCTCAAAGTCTTCTCCAGCACATCCCAAAGATTCTCAGTGGGGCTGAGTCTGGACTCTGTGGAGGTCAATCCATGTGTGAAAATGATATCTCATGCTCCCTGAACCACTCATTCTCAATGTGAGCCCCATGAATCCTGGTGTTGTCATTGTGGAATATCCTTGTGCCATCACAGAAGAAAAATTCCCTTGATGAAAAGACGTGGTATTTTTTAGTATATTTGGGTAATCAGCTGACTTCTTTCTTTGGGCATATAATGTTGCTGAACCTGGACCTGACCCACTGCAGCAACCCAAGATCATAACCCCAACTCCCACAGGCTTGGACAATAGGCACCAGACATGATGAGAGCATCACTTCATCCACCTCTCTTCTTACTGTGATGCGTCCATCACTTTGGAACAGGGTAAATCTGGACTCATCAGACCACATGACCAACCAAAGATGATGGTTCACCACTATTCTTAAAGTTTTAATAATGCGTTGGATGGTTCTTAACCCGATTTCAGTAGTTTCAGCATTCTCCTTTGCTGTTTTTTTTTTTTTGCTTGAAGCAGGCCAATAATTTCACCCTTCTGAAACAGAGTAGCATCCTTTCTACAGCCACTGGATATGTCTTCCAACATAGTTGTTTAGGAAATTAGAAGCTACTCAATGCATCAGCTAGGGTTAAATAAATTGTTGCTAGCTGAAGAATATTCATCACTGCAGTAATTATTCAATGTAAGGCTCTTGCCTATTTACTTAGTTAAATCCAGATGACGACTGTCCTGTCAGTCACTAATGACTTTCATTTACTCACTTTGAAAAAGTCTGAATTTGAAAATAGGTAAATAAGAAACCTGTCAGTGGTTGCCAGAACTGGTAGGGTATGAAAGCACAAAATCACATATGGTGAACGTCATAAGCTGCACATGTAACAATAATCCAACACCATTTTCATAATGTGTCCCTAAACTTCACCATACCACAGTTTAAACTTACAACAATGGTTCTAATGTGGTTCTAACATGGCTGTCTTGGAATTTACATAATCATACTGTATCTGTGTTCTAATCTGGTGATAGTACCGGTTTATACACTTTTAAAGACTGCGTAGTTAACTTAAAGTAATGTGTGAGCAAACAGAAGATCAATCCTCTCGTTCAGAGTACATTTAAAGCCAGGAAACACTGAACTTTTGTGTTATTGTGCCATTATATTGTGTTATTAGAGTTTTTGTTTGGAGTAGAGATATTTAAGTGCCAACTGCTGTCTAGTCTGCCTTTCCTATTGCTTACAAACCACTATGAAACATTTTCAAATTTTTCATGCAGATATTAAGATTTTACACATATTCTGTGGTTTTAAATGCTCTGTTTAAATAGATAAATGTTTAAATAAACAAAATAGCACACGGGGGCCAGGGTAACAAAAACGTTAACATTGAACCAGACATTTGAACCATGTCCATATCACCAATTTGTTAAGTGCTTAAAATGAGCCTGATGTTTTGTTCACTGGCAGATATTTTGCTTGCTTGGAGAAATAAGTCATGAGTTTACTTGGATGAAGATGGGATGCCATTCTCCTACCAAGATATATTTATTGAAAATACCAAAAAAAAAAAAGCAATTTTAAAAAGTTGTGGCAAGCATAAATAAATGTGTCTCTTAAATGAACAATTCCTTGATGTACAAAATGGTATGAAAATTAGATCCAATGACCATCGGCTAATGTATGCATTTCCTGTTACTGTTTTGTTTGGAGAAAACAATAACAAATAATGAATCCTTGTCATGCAGAGATTTGTTAGCATGAATATGATGTCAAGCTGGATGACTGAAGAAGGGAATCAAAATAGCCTCACAAATATAAAACTTCTTAATGTTATTTCAACCCTAGATATTGCTAAATTTCTGTCATTACATATCAAGGTAAAAACATGATTAACTGATAGAGAGGAACTGATAAGTGGGAAAACAACTAAACCATGCTTTACTTTGAAAGTAACTAGCAGCGAATTGGTTCATGATTCATAACAAATAGACCAAAATATACAAAACAACTGATATGGTGAATCACCTAATCTCCAGGCAGAACAGTGCTATTGGAGAGTTCTGATAAATCAAATGCATATAATCATGAATTATGCTCCCTTTACTTTACCGTAGACCAGATTGTGCCTCATTACAGACACAATGGAAGTCAGATGGCCCTGGTGATTTATCTCTGACTGCTTTACCACAGCATGCCGTGCAGGGCCTGTGAAGGCTATCTGGGCCGTTCAGAGCAGGATCCCATCAGCCCTACTGGGTGAGTTATGGTGACAATGCCAGACCACTGCAATAGTGTAGCAATGAGACTGCTGACAATTTATTAAAGCGTGGCCCTCCTGTCTTTTCTTTTCTGCTCACCTCCCCACCCCGTCTGTTCACCTACAAAAAGGATCCTATCTATCAATCCCCAACCTAGAAACACACACTCAGCGTCTGAGCAGGCCTCAGTCACCTTGTCTGGAGAGCAGACATGGACACATGGACTTCAACACACAAACACAGTACTTTTTGGTTCTTATTGCATACAAATGGAAATATGCAACTTTACTCCAGGACACTACAAGCACTTTGTATAAGTGACAAAATTATCACATCAATGAATAAAAAGATGACATTTCCTTTGCCGTTTTTCCAAAACTAAATTGCTAACCAGCCAAAACTTCTGGGACAAACTAAACCCTTAGAATCCTTAATAACCCCATGTTACCTGTGTAGCAATTCATATGCAGTACTTTGATTACACATCAGTTCAGTAAAATGAACCACTAGATCGTGAGGATAAACTGAAATGAGGACGTTAAAGATGGAGTGGGGGAAATGTTTCTGGGGAAAGATGGCTGATAATAATCCAGTTAGAATATATAAATATTTAACCAGTCCTAAACTTACTGTGCTTCCACTGCCCTCTATCATCAAGTGTTATGCATGACAGGAATGTTGTGTGAATCGGATAAAGTCACTCTGTTTGGTTAAGATTTACAGATTCACTGTTACAAACAAACACTGATTTTTTTTTTTTTATCAATGATGAAACAGAATTGACATCTAACAGGCCATGAGGGAATAATCACTAAATTTGACAAAGAACATTGATTGCAATTGTTGAATCTATTTTTAAGATTGAAAATGCTTTTTAAGTAAGTTCTGAGGCCCTGTTTTGCCCTGGTTCTAAAAAAAAAAAACTCCACTCAAGAGCAGATAAAGCCCGGTGCTATATTGCGAACCAGCTCATATTTCCACCAATTTGCAGCAGAACTATTTAACCAGAGAAACTGCATTCTTTCTTTCTTTACTTTAACCCACTGACCTTTGCCATTATTTTCCCTCTAATGAGATCACCATGCCTTGTGCATCAGGTCCTATTTTTAGATTCTCAACCAACTTTTCCGATTCTGAACCTTGTTTTTTCCTCATGAAAGCAAGCAGAATCTGTCAAATTTAGATTTGACAAATTTAGACCTTTGGTCATGTGTAGTGGGCCCAGTTTTCTTTTGAGGTATAAGGTCATTACAGCCCCGCTTTCACTAAGTCTTTCACATACATAATTTGATTCTCTGAAAACTAAGGAAAATATTGGCTTGTGTCAATTCTTCAGATTTTGGTTCTGAATTTGGTGATTGGTTGGTAATGCTGAAAATGTTTTGAAGGTGGTGATTAGAGAGACAGCTGTTACTGGATGAGGACACCAAGATGACAGAAAAACGATCTTGTCCTATCTAAGTTTGGCCAACCCGTGTTGGGACACATACTGAAGTGTTTGAGGACCAGTCACAAGAACCAGAGTTTCCTTCCCCTGGGTCTTGTGGTTACAACACACATAAGGGTTCAGGCAGCCCTAAAGCAGTCGCCAAGTTCCTGTCATGGAAAACAAACAAATAATACCATAATACAATTAAATAAAATGCATTTTGAGGAGCTTTATGAGACACTGAGCTGAAGATGAGAGTGAGTGATAAAAAAATGTCCTATTATAAACTGCTTTTGCTACTAAAAATAAGACGAGTGACAAGTAACTACATTTAATGGCTATTATGGAATAAGTGCTAGGATTGACTTGGATTAAAATCGGGTATGATATGTAGAAAATCTCAAGTGTCTGCTGTAAAACTTCTTACTTGGTTCCAGCGAGAATATTTTTTTTTGAAAGTGAAGTGTAGTTTTTCAATATATATTCTAGTTCAGAGGCAGGTTTGATACTGTCACTCATTTCTAAAAAGTTCTATCGAACAAGTTCATGAACACTGGAATAATCTTAAAACATTCTTACAGAGCTGAGTGTTGTGGGATTGTTTTCTGTTTGTTTTTTAAACAAACAAACATCAGTGATAGCTATTGTACAGCACTTCCTGACAGTAAACGTTAATACATCAGAGTGTAGTGATGAACGGTAGCTGTTGTGTTGTATATTTTCAGGAGTATTTTCAGGTTAGAGACTCTCTTGTTTGTGGGAACGGTGGAGGAGGGGGGCTGCCTGGAGTTATTGGCCGCTGAGTTCTGAATGTCAGCTCATTCATCTACATCATTCGCACAAACCAGTGGCCAAGGTAAAGCGCATTTTCTTCACGAACCTCATTTAAGAAAAAAGGAAAGAGAGAGTAAACTTCGTTTTCTGCATCTTCACTGCGCCCTCGATAAATGCTTTCCGTTTATATTCTTCTTCTTGCTGCTTTTTTTCTCCCCTTCATCTCGTCCCTCCCCCCTAGAGCGAGAGTCTCCCTGGCTGTGTTGTAGGCGCGCGTTATAAAGCGGGAAGCCTCTCCATTCCCTTCACATTGGAGCGCTCCGACCGATGCGCGCCAACTGTCAGACAATCAGGAACTGAACCTGATCACCGCTATGATCCTGCTGCTCCATCCACCTGGATTAACTCTCAGCTAACCTCTGCTTGTCGTCCCCACCGCCTCTAACGCCGTCCCAACCCGCAGCAGCAGCACCAGCCTCCCCGGCTCCTCCATCCTGTCCCCGGTCTCCAACTCTCAGCCTTGTTCTGCGGTCATGGGGTGCGCTGTTTTCTTGTTGCCTGGGCAGCTCAGGGGCTTGTCCGTGCTGTGAGACGGATACCAGGTGGATTTATGGTCGTCAAAGCCGCAAATACCAGCTAAGGGAAATTAGTGGAAGTTTGAGCTCCGGAAGGATGCAGATGACGTCTTGGTGCGCCGTGTTCCTCTTGACGCCTGCACTTTGCCTGGTGAGTTAATTTTCCTGCCCAGTCTGTTCTGTTGCTCAACTTTTCTGTACTTCGCACAGTTGTGGCAAAACAAACAAACAAACAAACAAACAAAAATAAAAACAAACAAACAAAAATAAAACAGAAAAAAACAACAACCATACTTCTTTTTTTCTCAAGGGGAGAAGACTTTTCCCGGTTCAATCTGGCATATTCCAAATGCATTTACACCACAGCTGGAGAGACGCAGCTGTTCAGGGATCCCACCTTATGTTTCAAGGAGCTAAGGGGCAAAGCGCTAAACTTTATCTGCACACTTCAGCGTGAATTTGATAGAAACACTTAAACCAGGTGGGCCTTTTCTGTGCTCAATACCGGTGTTCCTAAAAGGCGATTACTTACCAAGTATAACTGAGGGAATAATGCCTTCACGCAGGAAGAATGGCCACAATTAGGCTACCCGATGAATTTGAATAGGCTTTAATTTGTATTTTAGTTAATTGTTTTATTGCTAAAACCTGGTGTCTAAAACTGTGCTCACTAACACACGCACACAAGTGAATTCGTCTCACGGGGGCGCCCTAACAAACCAAAAATCCATGTTACAGTCAGGTTGCCGGGCGCACGTTAAATTGCCGGTTAGATTGGAAAGCAGTGGCACAGTCCAGCTGGAGCTTGGTCTGCCTTGGTGTTTTGCTGGCGACTATACAAGAAATTCGAAATCGGTTTCAGTCGTGGTTGTCTGTGTGCTTTAGCTTTGGTCTGGGCGTAAAATATTTTACCTGAAAATAATAAAATTAAACAAATCTTGCGACCAGATTAAATATGCATTCCCACATTGAACTGATTTTCTTCTGAGTTTTGAACATGTGAACAAAAAGTTTGCTTTCCCTTTTCAAGTGTAAGTCTACTTTAAAGATTGACCCACGAATTATGCTTTACTGTGCCTCATTTTATTTCATTATTCTGTTATTATTCACCACGCTCTCTTTTCTGATTAATGGTTACAAGGAACAAACTAATAAATGAAATTGATTAAACGAAGCCGAATTCTATTTCTACTTCTTATGTAGTCAAAATAAATGAAATATCAGATCTGAAAATGAAGTTTAAATTCTGCTCTTTCCAATTAGACATGTATTCCAAAGATTAATTGTTGTCGGGCTTTATTTTATTTTAATCTTATTACACAGATTACACATTTGTACTTCGGCTCACTCCCAGCAGGTGCAATCTCTTAAAAAAAAATCGGAATTAAGTGAGATTATAAAACCAATGTGAGTTCCACTAAAATTTGTATCAAATGTTATCACACACGCTGGCCTTTAGATAACTTTCTTTACCGTTATCCCACATATTATGTATAAAGCTGAATGAATCTTTCTGTGGTAGTGTTGTTGCAGCTTGGTTTGTTAACGTGTACAGCTTCTTCTTTTATCTAAATTACACAAAATGAAACACGTAACTCGCCATGTGGAGCTCTCCGAGGTGCTGAAACTATTTAAACACATTTTCTTTTATAAATAGAACACAAAGAACAATATTAATTACGGAGCCATAACTGGAATAACAGCAGGCCGAACCACAATGCTGGTTTTTTTAAATACAAAATTTGCATGTTAGATTGACTTTTGGAATTGTCAGTTAACGTTTAGAGCATCTTTGTTTGACCCCTTTAAACACCATCCTGTCCTATTCACCGTTTAAATCCAGCGCAGTTAAAATTCTAGCAACACTTAATCTTTAATTTTTCTGAAACGTCTCCCTGATGTTTTATTTCAGAATTAAATTATGAAATAGAAATAGAATAAGTGCTATTCATAGACATTGAACTACAATGTGAATTTATTGCAGAATTCCCACTCTGTCGAGGGAAAGCTCTCTCTCTCTCTCTCTCTCTCTCTCTCTCTCTCTCTCTCTCTCTCTCTCTCTCTCTCTCTCTCTCTCTCTCTCTCTCTCTGTATGTGTGTGTGTGTGTGTGTGTCTAGTATTGCAATGATTGTTTTTATAAATACTGTACTGGTGATGATTATTCACAATCCGATAACTCCTGTTCGCCGTGTTGTCCGAATTAAAACGTGTAGCGCGCGCGCGCGCGCGCGCACACACACACACACACACACACACACACACACACACACACACACACACACACACACACACACACACACACACACACACACAAAGCCATCCCGTCTAGAGTAAACGGAGCTATTGTGCAGCCCGTTAACAGTCAGCCTTATCCACAGCTGTGGGGATTAGAGTTGAACTTTGATGGTTTTATTTCGTGTTAAAGGCTCTTGTCTCTGCTTAAGCCTCTTGTCAGAGAGGCGCGCCTTGACCCCCGATAACAGCCTGTAGCCCAGGTACACCGTTAGACAGCACAAGAGACAGAGCTGGACGATCACTATTTAATTAACAAGCCTGCTACTATTCCTGGACACCACCATTCCATCGAGGATTATTATGATTTTTCCTCAGCATTTATATCAATGCAACTTTTCTAATTTAATTCAGAGCGTTTTATATGGATAATGTTGAAGATGTTGTGTTCTTTTTCTTTTACACCTTACACATCTGTATAGGTCTATAATCTGTAGTGAGTTAATTTGCTTCAAATCACATTAATTGTGTAACCTACCATCATGCTGTTATGTGGGATTTTCTTAATTCTCATATGCAAGCAAATCGTAATTTAATTTGTTATGGGGTTTTGATAATTTAGTAGCCAGCACATATATGTCTGTTTAGAACAGGGGACAGGAATGCCCCAGAGACACAATTTTAAAACAGATAAAGATATTCACAAAATGCTTTGAAAATCTAACTGTTTTATTGGCACAAATAGCACTTGTATTTAAAACGATTTTCTGATATTTTTTTCTTACCTATCTTTTTCATGCATATTTGTGAGTGCTATACAACAACTGGTGATTTTGCACTTGTTTTTACATTAGTGACCTTCATTTTCTTCTAATTCTCCCTCACATTATTATGTGCTTTTGTAGTGACTCTTTTTCTACGGTGGGGTCATTAATCTGGCTTTTCACTTTCTTATCATAGCTATAAACTCCAACCACAATAGGAATGTAAGGATTCAAACCACTGATGATAGTGTTAAAAAATGCAGACAGGGTCTCGGCACAGCATTTTGTCAGGCAGTGAGGTCTCTCTGGTTGCTGGCTCTACGGCTGCCACCCCCAACCCACGCCTGTCTTCTGTCTCCCCTGGGATGAACAGATGCAGTGGTCCCACTGGTAGCAGTCGTAGCACTCACATTAAAGTGTTATTATCAAACAGTGCAAATGGGGCCTGCAGTTTGAAGCAGTGTGCAAGGTGGGGAGGAAGGAAAGTCCCACTGAGATCCCTACAACACAGTTCACACAGCATGAACAATCTTCCCCTCCCCACCCCCACCACCTCCACCACCAACACCACCCTTCCTTAACTCCCTTAACCCCATCTCACCCTAACCTTCTCTGCCATGGACCTCTAAATTATCTCATAATAACGAAAAAGCAATATGTTTTCATTGAACCGTTTGAAGCTAAAATCAAGAGCAGGAAAGTATTGATTAATTCAGCTATATGAAACATGCATACACACAAGTGCCCGCATGCTGTGTGACTGAACACATATGCACAAACACACGCTTACATGTACTTACTTGCACTGTGTGGCTATCAAGTGGGAGCTGTTGAGTGTGTGGAGTGTTATGTTTTTTCAGCCCAGGTGTCGACTAAGTGAACATTACACTCAGTTCCTTCTTCAACCTTTGTGCTACTTAGCTTTTAAAGCAGCATGGAGGTGTCACTTCAGAGTTATCAAAGCCCAGCTGCTGGAGAGAGCAGAGTACAAAAGGGCTGAAAGTTCAGCCTCAGAGAACAACACTGCAATACCTCCGCCGCTGCCGCTGTTTCCGTTGCTGTCTCAGTGGTCTCAGCTCGGCCTAGCTACTGGCTCTGTTACATTCAGCATCCTCCTCTCAGAGGCTGCGCTGTCCCTCAAGGCACAAATGGGCACCAGCTGTGTCACATGCTTTCAAATACATTTGGGGTTTGTAAAGTGGAGATCCATGGGGAGGTTTGATTTGATTTGATTGGTGCTGTTCATAGCAATAATTCCACTTACAGAAGTCTCAGTAACTATTTTTAATTCAAGGTTTCACTGCTATTACTAATATTTACCCTCCAACAATCTGTTGTGAATCAATAAAAATAGAAACACCTCAGTTTAGTTTTTAATTAAATACTGTAGATTATTTTGAGATCTTTGATATGAAGTGATCCTTGTGTTTATGTGTTTTGACTACCTGAAAGAGTATGAAGGGCATGATCCCTCACAAAAATGCAATAGCTGTGAATAGCTTTAGAATATTTAAAGTTGAAAGTGCTGGTTCATGGAAGTGAACCCCAGTTCTCAAACAAGTCTATTTTATTGTCATTAATAAGGTTGAGGTGATTTCTGCTAGCCCTATGCAATACAATTAATGTATCAGAATTGTATATATTGTTGAAGACTGAGCAAAACAACTAAGCTAGACAGTTCCACACATGAAATATTCAATGATTTGTGTGTGCGAAATCTAGAAATAAACAACTTTCAGATTTAAATATATATTTGCTAATTGTTTCAACCCTACTTTCAGTAATCTCTTACTTGCTTACATGCCTTGTTGTGCTCCCTAATTTAGAATATTTTTCAGAGGACATGTCAAATGTTACTTAGATTCGCATTAACTGTTATAAATATTTTGTTTTATATTTATAGTTGTCATGATACACTTTAATGCATCATACCATTGTAAAAAAAAAGGTTAGAAGTAGGAAATTCCTAGTTGCTAGACTTTCTTTGAACACCAGTGTTTGGTTGAAACTGGGGCTGCATGTGTGGAGCAGAAAATTGACCTCAAATCAGAGTGCTGCTGTGTGTCTAGGCAGGCAGATTGATGGTGTATAACTTTAAATTGACACATGAAGGTGACTTGGTGTTGCAGTGCTTCATACTGCATGAACTGTAACCTCTGTGATCCTGCCTGTGAGTCCTGGGCTGTCTGATTTGAACTCTCCCTCCCAAGGCGGCTACATGGTCCCACAAACAGCCAAAACAACACTTGACCTTGGTGTTTGACAACAAAGTCAATGATAATAACACCAACTATGGTGTCTGGAATCGGCACTTTATACTCCTGGTTGTTTTTCTTCTCTGCATGGATCATTGCAGAGATGACTACTGAAAACAGAGGGAGGTGAATGAGGAGATCTGTGCCGGACTAGGATCTTTGAAGGTGTTAAATTAGAAAAGAACCAACATTTAATATTTTACCGACCCCATCTGGCTTTAATGGGAAACCACAATGTCATGAGGTTGTCTGTGTGTGCGTGTGTGTGTGTGTGTGTGTGTGTGTGTGTGTGTGTGTGTGTGTGTGTGTGTGGTATGTTTGAGATAGTAGGGGGCTGTGATTAATGACTGCAGCCTCTATTTTTCCCAGCATGCTCCACATTTTCAATCGTGGTCGCAGTTCAAGGGTCAAAGCTGAAACTGATAGTTGAAGGCCGCCATTCTCAGAAAATCCAACCCTGCTTGCGACCTGGGTTTGATCCTGAGGGAAGCTTCACTACCCCCCCCCCCTTCGCTTCCCTCTCCATATCGAGCAAACCTTTTATGCCGAAGTGTGTGACACCTTGATAGCAGTACTTTGAAGAAGGCCATGGAGGGACGTGTCTCTGAAGGAAATAAATGACTAGATAACCCGGTCTCGCCTGCTTTACATCTCCAGGTATACCCGAGCCTCCAGAGTCTGCTGCTCAGCTCGTCACAGCTGAAGCGATAGAGGACTTTTGCAGCACTCACACTAAAATCTGCATTAGCAAGAGATTATTCAGTCTTTTTGATGGTTTCCTGGTTTTTATGTTTTATGAAGATTTAACATTTAAAATCAATTCAGATAGTGGAGGACAACTGAAAAATGCTGCTGTACTATTTTCTCAAGATTGTTTAAAGATGCACTTACCAAGAATTTTCTTAATTAATTTTTTATTGGCAATAATGAAATAACTATGTGTTGTATTTAACCCACATGTTAATGAATATATAGAATTTTAACCAACTCCAAGCTTTATTGGGTGACTTAGCATCTTTCAGCTAATTATTTCAGTTTTACACTCACAGTTTTAGTGTTTGGGTCCAACTTTATTTTGTGTGCGCTGTGGCTATAATCAATTCATGCTACTTGAAATGTTTTTCTTTTTTTGGCAAGCATATCATTTTTAGAATCCCACAGTGCCCTCAAATTCAAAAATTTCCTTTACTGCAGTTTTAGAGCAGTTGAACTGTTCTAAACCATTAAGTATCAAAAGCATGAACGAAAGTGTACAACAAATCTCCAGGCTCCTTTCACTGCAAATCCAGTTTTAACATCAGAAATAGTGTAGATAAAGCAGTTACTTTAATATTTTCCAGTTGTGTTGATGATAAGGTGAACGGTTTAAATGATAAGTATTAATAGCTAACATGTGCATGTGTGTGTGTAATGGCTTCATTGGTGAATCGGTCCATTTGACATATTTCTTCTGATCAGAGTCCGGTTTTCCGTCACTGACTCCCATCCTGTAATGCTTCATAAAATCTTATCTACAGCTTTCTCACTCACTATTGGTGACATTTTGCCAGCTTTGCTTTTTTCAGTATTTCACTCCTGTTTTATCCTTTCTTTCCCAAGTTGAAATATCCAATTCAAAAAATGTGCTTTCTCTGATATACATAGTACATATATTTGGTGGTTGTTGTCTTTATTAACTGGGAATAATAGAACTGACAGGAACTGACATTATAGAAGAGATGAAAAGTAGAGGCTACAAGCAATTGTGCATGCAAGAAAAGTTGTATATACACACACTTAAGTACCTCATACTAGCTTGTGAGATGTGCCTCTGCTGTCACTATATTGCGACAAGGCTCTGGCCAGGTGAAATAGTACAAACTGTCATGTTGTGCTGCTTTTAATGAAAGAAATGCCAAAACCAAACAACAGAGAATAACCTTTTAGAACATAATAGATTTTCGTTATGTCTTATTTTACAGTTCCGACAGTGTTAATCTGATACATCACAGAAAATTAATCATTCTATTTGGCAACATGAGTATAATAAGCTTTAGCTAATGCTACAAAAAAACATTTTAATTTAAATTTTTATGATGTTGAATTGTTATACTGAAACTCGAAATAACTTTTTTTCAATATTGTGCATTAAATTAGGTACAATTAGGTATTGCATGTAACATTTCAAGTTAATTATGTGATAAGATATGTCTTAGATAATATTGTAGTGAAATACTGTTACAGAAGATTAACATTTTTTAAATTGTATTGTGTAGTATCATGGATTCATGGCTTGCATTTTTAACAAATAAAACAGATGGAAAAGTCATTTAAGAATCTACTAAACTGAGATCATTGTATTTGTGTAGACCTCTTATCCTGATAGATGTTTCATACATTAGGTGGCACTGCTTACTTGTAACAATGTAGCAGCTGCACTGCTGCATTGCAACAATGACCAGTGAGGTATCAAGGTGTATATCTGTGATCATCGGACAAAAAGGGAATTTTTTCAAAATAATATTTAAAAATACTGAGATGTTTGGTGGGTGACTATATAACGGTGTCATGAAGTTTTAGGCCACCGGCAGATTTATTTTATTTTATTTTATTTTATTCTTTTAAACTTCACTAATACAGTGGAAAACAGACAATGAACAAAAACATAATTCCTCACTGGCTTCTCACCCAGGCTGAGTTGCAGAAAAGACCAACCAGACATACAGTACTAAGCACTTTCATGTGTTCTTCATTTCATATATATAAAAGCTAATATATTTTTTTACTGAAAGGGCTATAAAATCCCAATGTGCACAACACACGTCATCAAAAAAATAGAATTGTAACTATGACAGATAATAATTACACGCACGCATGCATACACGCACGCACACACACACACACACACACACACACACACACACACACACACACACACACACACACACACACACACACACACACACACACACATGTCTGGTTCTTATATCCCCGTGGGGACTTACCATTGACTCCCATTCATACCTAAACCCTAACCCTTACTAACCCTAACCTTAACCAACACCAAACAATGCCTAACCCTAAAGAAACTTTTTTGCACTTTTACTTTTTTCACTAACAACATGGCCAAGAAAACACTGTTTCCCCCCGTGGGGACCTCATTTTCGGTCCCCACCGTGACGCGAGTCCCCACCGAGATAGCGTGGACTCAGGTCAAAGTCCCCACCAAGTCCCCACCGGTATAGATACACACACACACACACACACACACACACACACACACACACACACACACACACACACACACACACACACACACACACATACTGTGTTTTTCTATCATTGTGGGGACATACCATTGACTTCCATTCATATTTAACCCCTAACCCTTACCCTAACCATAACCCAGACCAAAACAATGCCTAACCCTAAAGAAACGTTTTTGCACTTTTACTTTTTCAGTAACAACAACATGGCCAAGAAAACACTGTTTAAACTTGTGGGGACCGCAATGAGGGCCCCATAAGTGACATTGTTGTCGGTTTTCCTAGCCAGCACCTGAACACACACACACACACACACACACACACACACACACACACACACACACACACAATATTTTTTTAATATGAATTGAATGTGACAATTAAAATTAATTTGAATTTTAATATTATTTTTCATTTTCAGCTATTTTAGGGTTCACCAGAAAGAGCTTTCCATAAATCAAAGAATTTAACACTAATTCTGATAGAAGGGTGTCAAAATACACAGTGCATTGCAGTTTGTTGCGTACGGACCCCTGTGTACTGTGAAAAGCACAAACAATGGACATGTGAGCATCACAACTAGACCATGGAGCAATGGAAGAAGTTGGCCTTGTCTGATGAATCATGTTTTCTTTTACATCACATGGATGGCCAAGTGAGTATGTGTCGCTTACCTGGGGAACACATGGCATCAGGATGCACTATGGGAAAAAGGCAAGCTGGCAAATGCAGTGTGATACTCTGTGGAATATTCTACCGGGAAACCTTGGGTCCTGCCATCCATGGATGTTACTTTGACTTGTACCACCTACCTAAGCATTGTTGCATACCATGTACACTCTGTCATGGAAATGTTATTCCCTGATGGGAATATTCCTCTTTCAGCAGGATAATGCGCTGTGCCACAAACCAAAATACGATGCAATACAGTACAATAACTTCATTAATCCCTGAAGGAAAATTCAATAAATTAAAAGAATGGTTTAGGAATGGTTCTAAGAGCACAACAATGAGTTTGAGATGTTCTAATCGAGCATCTGTGGGATGTGCTGGACAAATAAGTCCGATTCATGGAGGCCCCACTTCACAACTTACAGGACTTAAAGGATCTACTGCTAACATCTTGGTGCCAGATACCACAGCACACCTTCAGAGATCTAGTGCAGTCCTTGGCTCAATGGGTCATTGCTGTTTTGGCAGCAAAAAGGGGATCAACACAATATTAGGCAGGTGGTCACAATGTTATGCCTGATCGGTGTATATACTGTTAAAATGTTAAAAAAGGCTTATGTGAAAAGTAGCATTATTTGTTTTACTTTACTTTTAAAAAAATCTCACTTTTGATGCTTGCACAGTAAAAATTCTTCACTTTCTGTGATATTTTTAAAGGTAAAAATGAAGACAAATGACTTCGTGGCAATAATTATAGTGCAACCACATTGAGGAAGAGATCAGTGCTTCAGTTTCAGTTTTTCAGGCTGGATTCAGCCATTAGCTGTGGCAGAAATACAATACTGTACCAGTGTGGTACTGACTGGATGAAATGGTGATGCAGACAGTAGATTTGGAGCTGTATAGTGATGGATTGCCTTGCTTTCTAACCTGATGATGAGCTTGACTGACCAGTGAAACACAGCAGGCAGAGATGCTGTTCTCCTCAGGGAGTTAGGAGGGCGATGAGAAGGTGGCGGAAATAGTGGAAATGGCGGAGTGTGTGTGTGTGTGTGTGTGTGTGTGTGTGTGTGTGTGTGTGGGGGGGGGTGTAACACTTCCCTCTGCTGCTTCGGCAGTGATGGATCTGCCATCAGAGCTCACGTCTGCTGCACAGTCCGACAATCACGGTGCCTGCTGATGGGAATTACCAGCCATGTCCGTTATCTTCTACTTTAGATCTTTCCATCCTGTTAGGTTACATTGACTGGCCATGCGGGTGCTGTCGCCCCGATCCAGAGACATGTATGGATGACTTATGAAAAAAATCAATGAATGATGAACACTCGTGAGCTCTCCAAACCAGGGCTTGAGACCCCTATATTTGTTCACAATACTAGACTATTTCTGTAGTGGGAAAATCATGACAGTGAAATGTGGGAGGATTTCAGTCAACAGTGTAAAACTTACAATGAATCCAGTTTTGTCCTGTCTAAAGAGCTGTAAAAGAATTCGATCAGTTTAAGATACACTGAAAAGTTTTAAAATCAAATTCTCTGGGAGCTGCTTTAGTTGGTTTTCTCTGCTACAATTAAGCAAACAACAGAACAATGGATATTTGAAACATTTTGAAGAGGAAAAAGAAAAATACAACAAAAGAAAAACAAAACGAAAAAATTAAAAACAATGTTGATGATCCTTTTCAAACCATTCAGAAAATTCCAATGCTGTGATTCAATGATGTTACAATTTTCCTACTAATCTTAGCACTGTAGCATAGCCTCTGTAATATAATATTCCATAATATAATAGTCAATGTGAATCCACCGTAAGTCTTCAACTTTAACCAATCATTTCCCACCTCCCAGAAAATTGTCTTATTCATGATCAGCAGCCCTGGATTATCATATTCCTGAAACTTTGGGTTTAATTGAGCTCACGAGGACAACTTTGGTTTAAACTGAACTTTATTGCCATGGTAGCTAATAATGCGGAAAAATCAGTGTGCATGTACTATCTCATGGCTACTTTAGAAAATGAGGCAAATTAACTGAGCCTAGCCATCTTTATAAACTGTCTTCCATCTGCACCCAAAGAACAGGTCATTAAACCAGAATGATAACAACTTGAAAATGATAAGCCAAACTACATTGTTTATTTTCCTGCCAAATTAGTGATTTGAGAGCCCAAACATATTCTTTGTTAGTATCATTCACTATCTCTATGGCTACAGTACTCCTAGGCTCATGCATAACTTGACTGAGATTTAAAAAATTGTTCATTTTTGACTACACATTCACCCTGACCTTCTCTTGAAGAGGTTTAAGATCCTGTAGCATCCTTTTACTTCTACCTTTGCTCCTGACAGAGAGGAGTGTCACTTTTCATTGCCACTACAGGTCC
Source organism: Acanthochromis polyacanthus (assembly GCF_021347895.1). Taxonomy (NCBI): domain Eukaryota; kingdom Metazoa; phylum Chordata; class Actinopteri; family Pomacentridae; genus Acanthochromis; species Acanthochromis polyacanthus. The sequence continues at coordinate 14,231,693 of NC_067123.1, forward strand.
TTTTGTAAACAAAGATAGATTTTAGGCATTTCAAGAAATAATTCTTGTCACTAAGTTAAGGACAATCCTAAGTCACTGTCTGCAAGTATGCTAATTAATTAAGCACTTTCTTTCCACAAAAAGTTGTTTTCTTGAATAGCTGCTACTCTTATGTCCGGTTGCAGTTTTTTTTTCTTTTTTTTCTGCAAACTGTTTCAAGCCTTCTACAATAACTAGACTGCTCAACCTGAAATATTTTCTGAACACCCATATCTTGCAATTTATTTCAAACATCATCATCATCATCATCATCATCATCATCATCTTTTTCAGTGAAATTGCTAGACATTCAGAACAACACTGCAAGCTATCCAGACTGGTGGCAGTAAAGTGGGCTGTTTGTTAAATACTGCAGTTTCCCATCTGCTATATTTGTTCTTGTTCTACAGTCTTCAATCAGATTCCAGCAAAATCGGAAATATTCAGTCAAAGTAGCAACTCTCTCTGACACCTGTGGTCAAGTTTCTGACTGTGTAGTGCAAAGCCAGAGCGAGAGAAAAGTACAATGTGGAACAGAAGAGAAGAAAAGAAAGAGGAAAGAGGTGGGAGGTGAGTCTGAGTGACTTATGCTTAGGCTGCTTTATGAGTGCAGTACTCCAATTAGTCTGTAACACTTACATGTCAGTCAGGCCTGGCTGTTTGTGGTGTCACTGTCACTCCAGGCAAACCAGCTGACATATAACGCATATGAGGAGAAGCAGCTTAAAAATTGTTAACAAAGATGGTTTTCTTTCTTTGACAAGGAACAAATGATTACTGTCAGATTGAACAGCACACTGACAACCTCTGTTCAATTCTTTGCTCGTAGATTGTAGAACAGGGAGGGAACAGCAATTGTTGTCACGAAGGAAACTTATAAGATTAATTATTAAACCATTATGTATTAAGCCACACATCGAGCAGGAGAAGTGAAAATTTGTACAAACACTTCCAAAGTATTATCACTGTAATTAGTGCCAGTCACTGCTTCCTGACTCTCCAGGAGAGGTGAACCTGAACTGACTGTATCATTCCACTGTCCTGCTTTGCTGTGTCTTTCTTTATGTCTTTCATTTTTTAGTATCACAATGAGTACTTTTCAGTGAATATATTTCAATGAATTGAATCACCACAACAACACAAAGGTGCACATTTACATCTACAACTATTTGTGTGCTGATGGCAAAGAATCTCATATAATAAAATGTAAAAAAATTTAGTTACTTGGACATTCACAACTTTGGACCTAGATACAGAAACACGAGCAGAGTGTAAACCTACCATCTGAAATCTGGCAAATTTACTGCCTGTCTTCACAAGACAATGACAGTGTCATTATTTAACTGCCTACTAGTTACTGACAAGTATCATACAAATTCTGACTTAATATGTCAGAAACAAAAGCAGAAGCCTCTATGTTATACATAGGTCTGGACAATAAAATGATGGTAATATGTACCCGTGACAGACACTTCATAGCATAGCAATAAAAATAGAATTTTATAGAGTTGTTCTTTATTTGTGTGTTTTCCTCTGTTGTGTTATTATCTGCATACTTTGTTAAATAGATAAATGAAATGGTTAAATTTGAAGTAAGCTGTGTAAATTTAAATTTAAAAAAAAATCTGGTCGTCTGGAAAACAGATAAAATTATTAAAAATTATTGACTAAAATGACTAAACTTCTTATAAATGAGGAAAATGTGATACGCATTTCTGCTTTATCTCCCAGCCCTAGTTGTAAAGCACAACATATCTGATGTAGGAGCTTGCTTTCGATGGCTGATTAAACAGAGCATGTGTTTTTCTAAGCCTGTGACTGGGAAGACTGTGATTCATATTCACTCTATCTATAACCATGCTCAAATCAAGTCCATTCTTACCTTAATGTAGTAGTTTTTAGTGCTTGAGCTTAAGTAAATTGTAACCAATGGTGCCATGTTAAGGTAGCAATATTCTATTTGAATTTCTCGCATAAATATATATTTTCAAATGTTTCAACATCAGCAAATTAAGTACACTGGTAAATCTGTGCTTAGAATTTATTTAAAAAAATTATGAAAACTCTTGTTTTCTTTAAGAGCAGAAAAGCACTGCAGAGTGGAGTGGCTGGTTATTCATAAAAAGTGAGTAGTTGTTATTATTGATAAGATAAAGTTGAAATATATCAGTCAACTGAATTAAATGGGCTGCTGTTTAAAATTTCTCTTGTGTATTTATTTTTTCAGGAGCATGCCCTGGGGGGCGCTGTTGGGCATTAACAAAACCATGGCATGCAACCTTAATTTCACTGCAAAACACACCTAAATGCAGCATATTCTGGTTTGCTAATCAATACATTACAGCACAGACATTTGTGTCCTTTTTTTCTGTCTGGAGTGAGAGCTGTGGTGATGGAATAGACCAATCAGAGTCCTTATCACCCCATTGCGGCAAATGACAGCACTTCATTACTTACAGCAGCCCTGGAGATTGTGGTTGTATTGATTTTCAGAATTACAATTCTATTTTTTGCTTGTGGATGGTTTCCAGTCACAGTGGAGGGCAGAGAAAACAGCCATGAGGAGTATTTGTCTGTGACTGGCACCTGTCAATCAAATGCCAGCAGAATGAGAATGATACTTTGGAGGGGGTAGAAGAGGAGGAGACTTTCCATTCTACCCTTGTTTCTCCTTTTCATTTAACACCTCTCTATCTCCTTGTCTGGTTATCTCTCTCTCAGACTTTCTATTCTCCACTTTCCTCAGACTCACATGAATAACTCCTCTTATCGAGCTAACCCTCGACTTCAAACATCCCCTTCCTTCCTGGGAATCAGATGTACGCCCCCCTTATTGTTTGCCATATTCCACATTTCCCCCCTCTTATCATTGCAGTGCCATCAATTCATGTTTTTCTACCTAAGGCAGAGAAAATTAATTCCATTCAGGACGTTGTTCAAATATACAGTGTAAACATACTCACATGCATTTCCCTATTTACCATCAGCCCTCTCTGTTAGAACAGCTGAGATGCAGATCCTGTGTTAGAGAGGAGTGATTAAAGCTATGGGGATATTGCAAGTGATGAAGAGCAGCAGATGAGGAGATGCTACTTTTTATATATGACCTGATGTGCAGTTTGAAGTCCCTTTAAAGCAGCACAGACTGCTGCAAGTCTGACTGGGGCACAAAGGCACCCTGGAGTATGACTCCTAGCCCTCGACACATTCTGCACACAAATACCACACAGTGCCTGGTAAAGTTGTCCTCATACCTCCGTTTTGTGGTCACTGCAATGTGTTTAGCACAAACAACTGTGCAAAATAATTTAATCATAGATTCAAAGTCACGGAAATGCTGCACTGGTAAGCAAACTGGCGCCCATGGTCCAAATCCAGTCCCCTACAAAAATACACCACAGCAAAAAGTTAACTTTTATAAACGCCCATTTGATATGTGATTTTACTATGTATCATCAGGAGTTCTACTGGGGACAGTAATACTGGGCCCAAACCAGAAGGAAAATCTAAAGCATTTAATCAAAGGACAGCCTCATGTCACTTGCTTGTCAAAAGGTGAAAGACGAGCAGACACACTCATTTGGCTGGAAGCATACAGTTGTATATTGATGAACCAAATATCATTTGAAAAGTACTCTTAATAGACAGTGACAGGCCGATCTGGTGGACAGCATAATATTTTTAATTTTTGAATGTTTTTTGTCAAAATTCTTCTGCAATATTTAATTAAATCATGTTTAACATGTTAAAGATTTATTTCTGCTCCCGACAGTTGTGTGGCCTGGTACCTCACAATATTCACTTATTATTTCATTACAATTTAATTGATTACATCCGCATTCAGACAGAATCTTAAAACAAACCTGAAAGAGAAAACAAAATCACAAATACTATTTATACTAATAATACAATATAGGAGACTCCTGTGTTTTTAAGTCTATGTTGGTCCTCCATTGAACAGTGCTGGAAATATGACCCACTGCATGCAGTAGGAGTACATAGTAAGTAAAGTAAGTAAAGTTTATTTCTTAAGCGCTTTTCACAGATAAAAATCACAAAGTGCTTCACAATAAAATACTAGAGAACAATTTCAAATACATATATAAAACAATAAAATACATATATAAAACAAAATAAGAAAAATGTCAACCAAAAGCTCTTCTAAACAACAGTGTCTTCAGTCCACTTTTAAAAGAGTCCACAGATTCTGCAAAACGCAGAGACAAAGGCAAAGCATTCCACAACGTGGGGGCCACAAACTGAAAAGATCTCTGTCCTCGAGTTCTGAAGTTTACACGAGGGATTACAAGCAGGTTCTGACCTGAGGAACGAAGAGCACGACCAGGAGAGTAAGGAGTCAACATCTCCAGGATATAATATGGAGCTTGACCATGCAAAGCCCTGAAGGTGACAACTAAAATCTTAAAATCAATCCTGAATTTGACAGGGAGCCAGTGTAAGGCTGATAACACAGCCTTACATAGCCAAAAGGAAGATGCAACAGAGGAGGACAAGAGTGCCAGGAGAATTATTTGATGGTAGTGAATCGCCCAGCATTGCCACTTACAAGACAAAACATGAACATGCATGTCTTCTGGCTATTGTACCATAAATAAAATTGTTCCCATGTTTACATCAAAATAAACAAAAATAAATGTATCAATGTATATACACTACTGTTCAAAAGTTTGGGGTCACACAGGCAATTTTATATTTTCCATGAAAACTCACACTACTGTTCATGCTAACATAATTGCACAAGAATTTTCTAATCATCAATTAGCCTGTCAACACAATTAACACAATATACCATTAGAACACAGGAGTGATGATTTCTGGAAATGGGCCTCTGTACCCCTATGCAGATATTCAATTAATAGTCAGTCCTTTTCAGCTAGAATGTTCATTTACCACATTAACAATGTCAAGACTGTATTTCTGATTAATTTAATTTAATTGTCATTGAATTTTGTTTCTTTCAAAAATAAGAATATTTCTAAGTGACCCCAAACTTTTGAACAGTGTACAGTGGGTACGGAAAGTATTCAGAACCCTTGAAATTTTTCATTCTCTGTGTCATTATAGCCATTTGCCAAAGTCCAAAAAGTTCATTTTATTTCTCATTAATGTACACTCAGCACCCCATCTTGACAGAAAAAAATAGAAATGTAGAAATTTTTGCAAATTTATTAAAGAAAAACTGAAATATCACATGGTCATAAGTATTCAGACCCTGTGCTCAGTATTGAGTAGAAGCACCCTTTTCAGCTAGTACAGCCATGAGTCTTCTTGGGAATGACGCAACAAGTTTTTCACACCTGGATTTGGGGCTCCTCTGCCATTCTTCCTTGCAGATCCTCTCCAGTTCTGTCAGGTTGGATGGTGAACGTTGGTGGACAGCCATTTTGAGGTCTCTCCAGAGATGCTCAATTGGGTTTAGGTCAGGGCTCTGGGTGGGCCAGTCAAGAACGGCCAGAGTTTTTCTGAAGCCACTCCTTTGTTATTTTAGCTGTGTGCTTAGGGTCATTGTCCTGTTGACAGGTGAACCTTCGGCCCAGTCTGAGGTCCTGAGCACTCTGGAAGAGGTTTTCCTCCAGGATATCTCTGTACTTGGCCGCATTCATCCTTCCTTCAATTGCAACCAGTCATCCTGTCCCTGCAGCTGAAAAACACCCCCACAGCATGATGCTCCCACCACCATGTTTCACTGTAGGAATTGTATTGGGCAGGTGATGAGCAGTGCCTGGTTTTCTCTACACATACCGCTTAGAATTAACACCAAATAGTTCAATCTTGGTCTCATTAGACCAGAGAATCTTATTTCTTTTTTTCCAACACTCTTTTTTTAAGTTAACTTTTTAGCACTTACCATAGTTTTTTTCATTTGTTACAATGAAAACGTGCATCCTAACATAAACCAATTGTGTCATCGACATAGGGTAAGAAGATGGACACAGAAGACAAGCTAAAGGCAATAAGTGCAATCATAGTGAATATATGTATCTGTACCAACCAACATACGTACATATGTATATATAAGACACCTCAGAGAGAAAAACAAAACAAGATACAATGATAAGTAAAAAAAAAAAAGTTAAGTAAACACAATTATAATAAAGAGTTATAAAGGTAGAGTTATAAAGGTCATTTTTATCCTTGCAGTCATAGTAATGTATAGTGACAATATAATACTAATACATACTAATACTTCAAATAGCCACAAGGATAAATTAAAAAAAAAGGGAAGGACAATGACAATGATCACACTAACAATAAAAAAAAATATATTAAACAAAAGACACAAGCCAAACGAGGAAATACGTATATTATTATCTACCAAATCTAAAATTAGTATTTTGAGATGTACTAATGTATGCCAGAGTGCTAAACCTGAGAAATTATACACTTATCGACGACCACAAACAGAGCAAAAAAAAAAAAAAAAAAAAGAGACATAGCATGGTCTTTCCAAAAAGGTATCATTATAAATAATACCAGCAATCAGTTCCAGGCACTCAGAAGGCTTAAACACTAAAAGTACAATCCACCCTGCCTTCAGCGTAATGACGGTAACCTCCACCATGATTCATCTCAGAACTACATAGTGTTAACGAGATAAAAAAAAGGCTGCCAAGTTCTGAAGAATTTAGTGGTGGAACCTCTCAGAGTATGTTTAATTCTCTCCAGTTTACTAAAGTGGCAGCCCGATCTCACGAGGATTCGTGAAACTGTCACGTAAATTTTTGTTTTGGCTTCGTGCGCACCAACACGATTTCGTCATGTTTTTCGTGCCACTCACCACGAAATGCGCACCAATGTATTTTAAACGGCGGACTTTTCGTGCCACTCAGAACGTATTTCAAAAGAATGTGTATATTATATTTTTAATGTAAAACCGTGGCGAATCCAACGCTATATTTTGCATGACATCGTCCCTAAACATAACCCTAACCATAACCCTAACCATAACCTAACCATAAGCCGGTGGTACACTTACCAATTTGCATAGGAATTTCAAGAATGTCCGGCGGCCGGCGGCCGGCGGCCGCAAACGCGATCACACAAGCAGTATACGCCGATGGACAGCTTAGATCGTCATGAATCCGCCGGTATAAACCACTTTCAGATGTGATTACCACAGCGAAAAACATTTCGTGGTGAGCGGCACGAAAAACATGACGAAATCGTGTTGGTGCGCACGAAACCGAAACTAATACTTACATGACAGTTTCACGAATCCCCGTGAGACCGGGTTGAAAGTGGAGAGCATCCCTGATCCAAACTTCATGTAATGGGGGAAATGATAACTTCCAACGGAGTAGTATCTGCCGCCTAGCTAACAAAGTGAGAAAGGCTACAAAATCAGTTTAAAGCTTTGAAAGGCCTACTGAGAATGGTAGTGTCCCATACAGAGCTGTTAATGGAGTTGGATCCCAACGAACTTTAAGTGGCCTTGATAGGGTATTGAAAACAGTAATTCTGAACAGATAGGCATGACCAGAACATATGAATTAATGAAGTGGGTGTCTGTTGACATCAGGATATATTTGGGAAAGTTTAAGTTTAGTCCAATAGACCCGATGAATAATTTTACATTGGATTAGACCGTGTTTTGCACACAGTGAGGATGAATGAGCACGGTAAAGGATCTGATCCCACTGATCTTCACTGATTTCCTCACCAATATCCTGCTCCCAAGAATGTTTTAAAGCTGATAGTGAGGAGTCTTTAAATAAAAGTATTTTCTCATACAAACTTGAAAAAACACCTTTTGACGGAAGAGGAGGGAGCAGCAGCTTGTCGATCCTGTGTAGTGGGGGTTGAGAGGGGAATTGGGGAAATGTGTCTGGTATAAAGCTACGTATCTGCAGATACCTAAAAAAAGATTTTTGGAATACTAAATTTTAAAGAAAGCTGTTGGAAGGAAGCAAAGGTATTATTAATATAAAGGTCAAATGATTTTAAGCCATGTCTACACCAAACAGAAAAGGCTCCATCTACCATAGAAGGCCGAAAGACAGGATTTCTAAATATAGGGGCTTGTAATGAGAAAGTAATTAACCCGACATGGCATCTGCACTGATTCCAAATTTTTAAACTTGATTTCACTAAAATATTTTTGCAATATTCCGAGGGAGAAAGTCCCCCAGGGGTGTAAATCAGCGCAGCTAATGAGGATGGGAAGCTGGAGGCCGCCTCCATTGCCACCCAGGCCAGCGCATCCCCTAAAGTATCAGCCCGTAGCCAGAATTGAAAAATACATATACTAGCTGCCCAGTAAAGAAAAGAATGTTGGGTAGGACCATACCTCCCAACCTTTCAGATCTCTGTAGGTAAGTTTTGCGAATTCTCGGAACTTTTCCATCCCAGATGAAATTTGCAATGATTCCGTCAAGTTTATGAAAGAAAGATTTAGGGATGAAAATTGGGATACATTGAAAAAGAAAGGAAAATTTGGGTAGGACATTCATTTTTATAGTATTGATATGATCAGCAGTAGATAAACGGAGTAGAGACCACCTCTCCAAGTCCTGTCGTACTTTAGTGAGAAGAGGAGCAAAGTTGCAGTTAAATAGGGACTCAAATTTATCAGTGACCCGGACTCCCAAGTACGTAAAACTATTTAAAACTACCCTAAACGGTAGTGTATGGAGTGGGAATTTGCGGGCAGCAGCATTTAAAGGGAAGAGTTCACTTTTATCAAAATTCAGTTTGTAGCCAGAAATGCGGCCGAACAATTCTAAAGTTAAGATCAGAGAGGGTACAGAGACGTTTGGCTTGGAAATATAGAGGAGCAAATCATTAGCGTACAACGATGTCTTCTGCTCAACACCATGCCTTACAACTCCAAAGATACCAGGGTTAGAACGGAAAGCGATGGCCCGGGGCTCTATTGCCAGAGCAAAGAGCAAGGGGGACATAGGGCATCCTTGTCTTGTTCCTCTGGAGAGGGAAAAAATAATTAGAATAGTTTGGGTTTGTTCTAACAGAGGCAAATGGGGCAGTATATAACAAAGTGACCCAGGAGATAAATTTTGGTCCAAATCCAAACTTCTTCAAAACATTAAGATGGTATCCCCACTCGACCCTGTCGAAAGCCTTCTCCACATCTAAACTGATAACAAGTTCAGGGTCATTAGAATTTGAAGGATTATACAATAAATTAAATAAATGTCTGAGGTTAGAGAAGACATGTCTATTCTTTATAAAAACCTGTCTGATCTGGGGAGATAATAGATGGCAGTATAGTTTCAAGTCTCAAGGCTAGTATCTTATAGTCCACATTAAGAGATTGGCCGATAAGAGCCACAGGAGAGGGGATCTTTGTTCTTTTTCAATATTAATGATATAGATGATTGTAATAAAGATTGAGGAAGGGAGCTGGTATCAGAAGAGTGTATAAACATTTTCAGGAGAAGAGGGGCTAATTTATTCATGAATTTCTGATAAAACTCAATTGGAAACCCATCCGGACCAGGGCATTTAGAACTTTGCATGGAGCCAGCTGCTAGTATAATCTCTTCGGTGAAAGGTTTATCAAGATGTAGTTTAGATGACGCATCAACAGTAGGGATAAAAAGGTTAACGAAGAATGAACTGAAGGGAGGAGAGTCACTCACTTGTTCTGACCTGTAAAGAGAAGAACAGAAATCCCTGAATTGATTATTGATTTCCTGCAGGTCTGTCGTTACACCACTGGGAGTCAAAATTTGAGGGATTTGGTGAGCAGACAATAATTGACGTAACTGATGGGACAATAATTTACTTGCCTTGTCTCCGTGCTCATAAAAGGAGTACTGTGACTATAACAACATTTTTTCAAGTTGAATAGCTGAGAGATTATCAAACTCAGCTTGTAAAGACAAGTGATCTTTATATATAGCAGGAGAGGGAGAGGCTGCATACATATTATCAAGCTGTAATATCTGGGTAGTGAGCTCAATTAATCTCTTCTTTCTCTGTTTTCTGTCAAAGCAGGTATAGGACATGATCTCTCCTCTTATGAAGGCCTTAAAGGTCTCCCAGAGTAGGGAGGGAGAGGTGTCTGGGGTGTCATTTTTGGCTATGAAAAGGTCTATTCTAGCTGAGAGATAGGAAACAAATTTGTCATCAGACAATAGACGAGAGTTGAAACGCGAGGTTGCAGAAAAACGATGACCTCCACCCAACGCCAAATCTAAGGTTATAGGGGTGTGGTCTGATATAACAATAGCATTATGAGAACATGCATGAACATTAGGTATGAGTCTATTGTCTAGGAGAAAATAATCAATGCGGGTAAAAGTGGAGTGAACTGGGGAGAAATAGGTGTATTCCCTGCCAGTAGGATTAAAGAAACGCCAGGAGTCAGTAACAGAGAATTCTTGGAGAAATGCTTGAATGGTTCTAGAGGATTTTGATTGGTTACAGAGTTTTTTTGATGAGTGATCCAGAGGGCCCAACCAGCAATTAAAATCTCCGTCGAGTATGAGGAAATCTGATGACATATCTGGAAGTTTAGAAAGGAAGATACTAAAAAAATTACTATCATCCCAGTTGGGTGCATATACATTGGCAAGGATCAATTTAGTGTTATAAATATTCTCAGTAACAATAATGTATCTGCCAGTGGGGTCAGAGATAGTGTTGGAAGGAACAAAGGGCACAGATTTGTGGATTAGGATGGCGGTACCCCAAGCTTTATTTTGAAAAGAAGAATGAAATGATTGGCCAACCCAACCTCTCCATAATCTGTAATGGTCAGAAACCCTTAAATGCGTCTCCTGTAGAAAGATTATTTAAGCACCTAGGTGATGAAGGTGGTGTAGCACTTTACTCCGCTTCACAGGCTGGTTTAATCCCTTACAGTTCCAGGTACAAAATTTAATAATATTACCTGCCAGATTACCTTTAAAGTCTGGTTGCTGAGCCATACTTCATTTGGGTAAACGGAAGGCTAAGATACCAAATCTGCATTTTTTGAATGAGTACGGGTTTAGCCCTCTGAGTGGCACTGGAAGACCGAATAAGACAAATAAAGTTACAAGAACAAAGAACAAGATCAAAAACAAACAAAAGCAAAAGCTTAACTGCTGAAGCATCTTCCCAAACAAGATGTGCGCACCCTATTACAAATAACCCACCAAGCACCCCCTGAAGGAACATAAGAATCTCAATGGTTCAGAGAAGCCCTGTAAAGCCAGAGCAGTAACACAACAAGTAAAATGAATGAAAGTAGTTTCAGAAACAAGCACAGTCTATCACTCCAAGGTTAGTCAGGCAGGATTACTTAAGGCAAGAACACAGAAGTAAGGAGCCCAGGAGGAGCTACAGGCTATGAGGTAAATAGAATATAAAGTTATAGGCTGCAAAAACTGAAAAAAAGCCATCTTTAAAGGTATTCTTCTTAGTTCTTTGTCATTTATATACATGACAAAGAACTCACTGTTAATAATGTAATTGGTAATCACAAACTAATATAAAATGGAAAATGGATAAACCAATAACTTAACCAAATAAATAATAAGGCCTGTGAGTGGTTCATGCCTGTACTTTAAATCACAATCTTTGCCCAACACATACCAACATTAATTGAAAAAGGGTATTACCAGGTATCAAACCTTCAGCCTAGTCCATCTGGGCTTGATGAGACAGTCTTCTTCAGGTTTCTGTTAATAAAGTCTGTTGCAGCCGCAGGATCATTAAACTTGTCGAGAGCCCCACCAGGGAGGGTGATCCTCAACTCAGCAGGGTAGAGCAGGCCAAACTTGACGCCGGGGCATGAGTGAAGAAGTAGCTTGGGGTTTCCAAATTCAGCACGCTTCTTGGCAATGGATGGGGCAAAGTCAGGAAAGATAGAAAGATTTTTGCCTTGATACAGGAGTGGAGCTGCTTCCCCTGCCCGGTACAGGATCTGTTCTTTGATGTGAAAGTAGTGAAGTCTCATGATAAGAGGTCGCAGTGGCCCCCCGTCTCTTGGTTTTTCTTTTAAGGATCGATGAGCACGGTCCAGAAGAGGCTGTTCATCAAGGTTGAGAATTTCCTGCAAGAGTTGGGAGACAAATTCTCTTGGACGATTACCGTCCAGGCCTTCAGGAAGACCAATTAGGCGGATATTGTTGCGTCTTGATCTTCCTTCAAGGTCCTCACACTTTGTTTTTAAAGTTTTAATTTCTGTTGCAAGAGCAGAAACTGTGTCACGGAGAGAAACTAACTCATCACTACAGAAAGTGACTGAAGTCTCTAGGTCTTTAATCGTGGCACTGTGGGAGTTAACTGTGGTCTGCAAGATGGTTAGAGACGATTTCAGCTCATTTTTCACAGCGGACATTTCAGAAGGGAGTGTTTGAGAGAAAGAGTCAATTTACGAGTCTAGTTTGTCATATATGTCCTGTCTCAAACCTTGCAGTGCTCTGGTGAATGTCCCTGCATCGAGCGGGGCCCTGCAGTCCTCGATGTGCTCCGCCCCCGCCAAGGGTCCGCTTGAGAGGGCCGAGTGTTTAGGCAAAGTCGAGACTTCACCGGGGCCTACCTCCGTTTGGCACTTTCTAGGCCGACGAACGTCTTTCTTGTCACCCATTTTCTGAAGAGCAAATCGTCGTCTCACCGGGTGGTAGCTAAAACTGTCTGTCACATAAGTCTGGTCCAAATCCTGGCCGGAGAGGTTCCAGAATGGTGGTGATAGCTGCGTCGGCGACGGAGCTAGGTTGTTAGCCGGCGCTTGGTTATCAGGATGGCCAAGAGGTTAGCACCGTCAGCTGAATAACATTGTAAAGTCTTTGTGAAAGTCACTGGTCACTGATCTCCACATTCCCTCTGGGGGTGGTAATGGAACATAGGAGAGATCTCCATTAAGAGATTCCTCTGAGTGGCAAGATGCTAAAAGTTGTTTCAGTCGCAGCTAACAACATAGCCGGGCAGCTGGGCAGAATTGTGCTCTAAAAATAAATTATTTTTTACTGCTCGGCAGAGCCCCAGGAAATGCATCTTCACGCCATGGTGTCCAACAGCACCCCCCTGAGACGGGGCCATTATTAAATGCCGAGAATCTTATTTCTCATAGCCTGGGAGTCCTTCATGTGTTTTTTGGCAAACTCTATGTGGGCTTTCATGTATCTTGCACTGAGGAGAGGCTTCCGTCGGGCCACTCTGCCATAAAGCCCCGACTGGTGGAGGGCTGCAGTGATAGTTGACTTTGTGGAACTTTCTCCTATCTCCCGACTGCATCTCTGGAGCTCAGCCACAGTGATCTTTGGTTCTTCTTTACCTCTCTCACCAAGGCTCTTCTTCTCCCACGATTGCTCAGTTTGGCTGGACGGCCAGTTCTAGGAAGAGTTGTGGTCGTTCCAAATGTCTTCCATTTGAGGATTATGGAAGCCACTGTGCTTTTAGGAACTTTGAGTGCTGCAGAAATTCTTTTTTAACCTTGGCCAGATCTGTGCCTTGCCACAATTCTGTCTCTGAGCTCCTTGGGCAGTTCCTTCCACCTCATGATTCTCATTTGCTCTGACATCCACTGTGAGCTGTAAGGTCTTATATAGACAGGTGTGTGTCTTTCCTAATCAAGTCCAATCAGTTTAATTAAACACAGCTGGACTCCAATAAAGAAGCAGAACCATCTGGAGGAGGATCAGAAGAAATGGACAGCATGTGAGTTAAATATGAATGTCGCTGTAAAGGGTCTGAATACTTATGACCATGTGATATTTCAGTTTTTCTTTTTTAATAAATTATAATAAATGTCTACATTTCTGTTTTTTCTGTCAAGATGAGGTGCTGAGTGTACATTAATGAGAAATGAAATAAACTTTTTTTGATTTTGGCAAATAATGACACAGAGAGTGAAAAATTTCAAGGGGTCTGAATACTTTCCGTACCCACTGTATGTATGCATATTTATGGTCACACTAATCTATGGCATACAAACATAGCCTTCATATGGTATTCCTGATCAAGCTTTAAGGCAAAAAATGTTATATGCAACACAATTCGAAACTCTAAAGTTGCAATGTGGATGAGTGTCTGCACAGCACACAATGACAAATGTCAGTAGCAACTACATTGAAGTAAGTTTTGCACATTATATTTAATCAGTATGCATCTGACTCACCCACTGCAGAGCCTGTCTGAAGTCCAGTGGCCTTGACACAAAGTTTTCAGTACCAATTTCCCACAGAGAACTGTTTTTTCCTGAAGTGTCCAGTTCTCTTCTTTCTCAAGTGTTGTATCTCTGTAACATTTGTCTACCTGGGCTCAGGTCCAGTTGCTCTGCCTTCCATAAAACTCCATTCTCAATTGTTGTTCACCAGAATAAAAGAAATCCACCCCCTAAAACTGGCAACTACAATGCCAGAAAACTTCCTTGTTATCCCAGTTTTGATTCCCATTATTGACTTTGTATGTTTTTAGTAATGTGGAGTAACAGCATTTTGACAAATACTCATCAAAGTATATCAAGGATTTCAACTTTACTTGACGCCCCTAGCAAAATAATAGCAGATTGTGCTTATCCAATCCATCTCTCATTACACAAGCTTACTGAGATTTACTGCATCTTTGGAGCCCAGATGGGTGCCATTTCACAAGGCTAATTTGAAGAAATTCATCAAAAGCTGCAGGCTGATTAATACTTGGTCCGTTGGCTCAATATGAGTCTTTAACAGCCATGGAATGTTAGAATTCCACTAACTGTTCTGGAAAGAATATCCAGATTACCAGGGCAGCCCTCACTACTGTCATGTGTGTTTGCCTCCTAACATAAAACCTGTTTGGTTTATTTATCAGTGTTTTGTCAGTGCAGCAGATTATGCTGCTGCACAGCACAGACATGCAGCTGGTGTGCAGGTAAAATTCCATCAGGTCTGCTGTTTGTGTATCACGCAGATATGGAATAACTTTGCTTTCTTTATTCAACAGCATATTTCAGTTTGAGAACATTATTTCTTGATTTGATATCTGTGCTTAAAGGGTTTTATCTGCCATTGTTCATTGAGACTATCAGTGAAAATTACTATATCTCTTTTAGCTATGTAAAAGTAAAGAAAAATACTAAATCATCGAACAAAAAATAAAGAACACATCACCGATGTATATTTTTCTAAACATTCAATATGCAGCAGGTTAACATGAACTAACTAAACTAAAATAACTATCTTTTAAAGATATATTTTAAAGAAGATTCGATAATTATTTAGTCATCCTGGAAACTGTCTACATTTGCTGTTGAATTAAAAACAGCCAAATCCTATTTGGCCTGTGTAACTCATCCTGTTTTAACGAACCCTACAGAGTTAAGAACTTTCTCCCTGTCATTCTCTGTAGCTTTCTGCTTTTGTCCTACTCCTTCATTCTGTGTATGCTCAATCATTTATCAAATCAATTACTGCTGATGGGAGTTCCTCCTAACAGGTAGTGAGGTGTCTTGGCACTAATTCATCCTGTCGCGTTGATGGATTCGCTCGGCTCTCTTAGCTCTTAGCTCGTGGAGAATGCGGCTGGTCTATCAGGCCTCACATGCCATTACTTAAAAGATTAACTGCTCAGGATGCAAGAGAGCAGCTTCAGCAGGATGATCTGCAAGAGATTTCTGTGTGTTGAAGGTAGACAGAAAGCAGACAGTCCGAGATACAAATCAAGACAATAAGACCTGCTGATCTCACAAGAATATTTTACCTATTCCCAAGTGCAGAGGGGAAACTTGTGATGATTTTATGTTGTCTTTCTTGGTAGCACTTTATAATAACGATACACTATTACGCATTAGTTAAGCATTAGTTAATCCTTAATTCCTCATGAACTCATAATGAATTCACCATTAGTAATGCATTACAAAGCATTAGTAAAGACAGTTATAAATGCTCAACCAATACATTACTAAGCATTAGTCAAGCATTAGTAAATCCTTAATTTTTCATGAATTAACCATTAATTCAACATTAGTAATGCATTACAAAGCATTAGTAAAGACAGTTTTAAATGTTCAACTAACACATTATTAAGCATTAGTTAAACATTAGTAAAGTGTTACATTTGTTAACTCATCATTTGTAAATAATTAGTTACACATTACTAAGCATTAGTAAACACAGTTATAAACGTTTTAAACTCAACCCATTTATAAGTACTTAAGCAGCAGTTAAGCATTAGTAAATGCTTAATTAATCATGAATTCATGATCTGTATGGCATTTATTATGCATTACTAAGCACTTAATAAACCCAGTTAAAATGTTTTGTTGCTCATTGATAACCTCAGTTGTTAATACTTTATAAAAGGTTAGCAACTGTGTTAGTATATGTTTTACAAACACGTATTCATACTCAATGAATAACTTATTAATGCCTATTAATGCGGTTACTACTCATTAGTTAAGTATATTCTGTGAGCCCATCTAAAGTGAGGACTATCTATGCTTTATAAAGCATTTATTAAGCATTTATAAATGACACAGAAGGAAAGATATACAAAGTGTCAGTTTTATTAGTCCCAAACAATACAAGCTCTTTTAAATACACACTTTAAACAAATACAGTCTATAAATTTCAAGTAAACTTGACAAACATCTTTAAATAACAACAGTCTGTGATCGTATAAAATAGAAAAATAAAATACAAGCTCTTTTGAATACACACTTTGCAATCCTTAACATTTCAAGTAAACTGGTGAACTATCCCTTTAGGGCAGACACACACCAGAAGTAGGTGGCTGCCTGATTCTGGGATTCCGCCAGTGCATTTCAATGGGAAACGAGTGCATTCCTCCTCCTGCGAACGGTAAAAGATACAGGAGGAAGAATCCGCTTGTTATAAAGCATTTATAAAGCATTTATAAATGACACAGAAGCAAAGATATACAAAGTGTCAGTGTTTTTACTATTTTTTTTTTTTTTACCTCTCTGACGTGCCTTTGGGCCCATCTCCTTTTCCTTTGACTTTTTCACCTTCTTTTTCCCTTTCCCTGTCTTCTTCTTGTCTTTCTTGTTCTTCTTTTTGTCTGGAGACAAGTCAGGCGAGACAGAGTCAAACTCTGACTCAGACTCATTCTCACTGTCGGAGGACGATTCCATTGAGTCGTCAGAAGAGGAACGTGAAGTCTTGCGTTTCTGGGTGCGTTGGGTGCCGTGTTCAGGGTGGAGGTGGATGCTGCATTATCCTTTTTAAGAGCTATTTAAAACAGAAAGAAATCAAACATGCGGCATCATCTCACATGAAAGAGTTTAAAGCTTGTTTTGTATGCATTCATATAGTTTGACAGTTATTGAGTTTATCTGAGTTGTTGTGGGCCAGTGATGCACAACTCAAATCAACCACCTCAATGATTCCCAAACGAATAATGATACAAAACTGGTTGGCTGTGCTCCTTTAACCAGAAAAGCACGCCCCCGGACCCTTCTCCTTACTAGTTAAATGAACACTTTTTATGGCTTCAGAACTATGTACAAACAAGACGGGTCTGTATGCAGTGCACAGAACGGTTGTGGAGACCAAGAACAGTGGCCTGGCAGGGAGCGGACAAATAAAGGATGGATTGAGGGCCCATACTATCCAGTAGTGTGCTGGTTTGTTGTGTCTGTCAGCAGCATTAAGAATTCTGAAATTTGTTTCCAGTTGCCTTCCAAATAAACATACTGCCTCTGAAAACATTATGGGTATGATATGACAGTGTGGACAGTGCTTTAAGAGTTCAGCCACCGGAAATCTTATTGTTGTTAAGGGAACACATTTTGCTGCCATACTAGCAGAGCTGGCTTCTCCCCTCCTCGTAGTAGCCTACCTCCATGGCTGGGAGATGTCCTTGTCGGCGCAATGCTATCTACAGCGCTACATCGCAGGGGTGAAAATTATGAAGGGTTTCCTGACCGCTAAGGCTCCACACTCCACACACACACACACACACACACACACACACACACACACACACACACACACACACACACACACACACACAATGACTATGTGGACTGAATGGCTTGCCAAAAACAACATACTACCTGTATTTTCTTGAAACGTCATGAATTAACCTACCAAATTCACCATGACGGTGCTTTTTGGCAAGCCATTCAGTCCACTCAATGACTGCAAGGTGGTACTGAAGCAAGGATTCTGTTCGGTTTCCCCTGAGCCTCCAAATCTTCTCTTTGTAAGTTCCAACACGGTCTCACGGGGATTCGTGAAACTGTCACGTCAGTTTTTGTTTCGGTTTCGTGCGCACCAACACGATGTCGTCATGTTTTTCGTGCCGCTCACCACGAGCGAAACCCGCTGTGGTAATCACATCTGAAAGTGGTTTATACCGGCGGATTCATGACGATCTAAGCTGTCCATCGGCGTTTGCGGCAGCCGCCGCGGCCGCCATTGCGGCTGCCAGACATCTGGCCGCAGCGGCGGCCGCGGCGGCTGCCGCAAACGCCGATGGACAGCTTAGATCGTCATGAATCCGCCGGTATAAACCACTTTCAGATGTGATTACCACAGCGGGTTTCGCTCGTGGTGAGCGGCACGAAAAACATGACGACATCGTGTTGGTGCGCACGAAACCGAAACAAAAACTGACGTGACAGTTTCACGAATCCCCGTGAGACCGGGCTGTAAGTTCTCCAGGCCCTTTCGATATGTTGGGTATGGGCTCCACCCTCTCTCTCTCTCTCTGCCCGTTCTAACTCCATCTGGTGAATTTCGACTTCACTATATTCGGGTTCATAAAGATATCCCCTTGGCTGAATGCTGAAGTCAATACATTCATCGTCGCTGTCGTAGTCAGACATGTTGTTGTTAACTTTACGAGCAGTAAACAAAGTGAAACCTGCGCGGCTGCCAGCTGGAGGCAGTGCGGAGTGATATGAAGGGAGAGAAAATAGTGCCAAGCTTTTACGAGGTCTGACTTTTTCGTGGACAACGGTTTTGTAATGCAAATATATCACTCTTTCGAACACATATTGGTTTGAGAAGAAAACGCGTTATTTTCGTGACCCCAGCAAACTTGCCGGACTACCTTCATCTGGACCAAAACCGGACAGGATCTCTGCTCACTGGACGCTGTCGGCAGTAAGTCTGTGTGAATGAACAACACTGCTGACGGGGATGCCATACAGATTCATGTCAAAAATCCCGAACTATCCCTTTAGGCTACGGACCCCATTTAATGGCATTTGTGTTCCTGGGACCCCACTGTACATAAAGTCAATGTTTGATTGGCCCCGGAAATGTACAAATGGTTTGTACACTCTTACAGTTCCATAAGGGTCCATTATTTGGTTCCTAACTATTAACCCAGGGACTCCATGCTCCCTCTAGCATTTAGAGTCTAGATCACACAAACACAAGCACAAGCAAACACGTTCTGGGGTTGTAGTCCATGTGGGAAGGGAAACATGAAAATGAAATGTACTCACCACTATCGACAGTATCTCTGTCTTCCACCGTTAACATGTCATTCTCCTCCGTAGTGTTTTTTTTGTTCCGTCTCCGCGCATTTCTGCAACCTGTTTGCCTCTACGATCAGCTGCCATCTCTCCTGTGTGATATGGCTCTCTCTCCGACTTCCGCATTTTGGAGCATGCGCACTCGCGTTTTTGACGGTAAGAGCATGCGCAGTAGCGTCCTACACGTCCCAGCATCCTACAAGTCCCAGCCTCCTCCGCGGTTCTGGAGAGCAAGACCGCGGGTTTTTTATTTTCTCATATTGATAACGCAGCTGCCTGCATTAGGGTATGTGCACCACACGGTAAACCACAGCAGGTCCTACGTTGAGCCCCTTACTGGAGCCCATACCCAACATATCAAAAGGGCCTGGAGAACTTACAAAGAGAAGATTTGGAGGCTCAGGGGAAACCGAACAGAATCCTTGCTTCAATACCACCTTGCAGTCATTGAGTGGACTGAATGGCTTGCCAAAAAGCACCGTCATGGTGAATTTGGTAGGTTAATTCATGACGTTTCAAGAAAATACAGGTAGTATGTTGTTTTTTGGCAAGCCATTCAGTCCACATAGTCATTGTGTGTGTGTGTGTGTGTGTGTGTGTGTGTGTGTGTGTGTGTGTGTGTGTGTGGGCGCGCGTGTGTGCGTGCGTGTGTGTGTGAGAGAGGGAGGAAGAAGGAGGAAGAAGAGTGGTGTGTGTGAATGATGAAGTACTCCTTGGGGGAGTTTACTTGAAATGTTAAGGATGGCAAAGTGTGTATTTAAAAGAGCTTGTATTTTATTTTTCTATTTTATACGATCACAGACTGTTGTTATTTGAAGATGTTTGTCAAGTTTACTTGAAAGTTTATAGATTGTATTTCTTTTAAGTGTGTATTTAAAAGAGCTTGTATTGTTTGGGACCAATAAAACTGACACTTTGTATATCTTTGCTTCTGTTGCATTTATAAATGCTTTATAAATGCTTTATAAAGCATAGATAGTCCTCACTTTAGATGGGCTCACAGAATATACTTAACTAATGAGTAGTAACCGCATTAATAGGCATTAATAAGTTATTCATTGAGTATGAATACGTGTTTGTAAAACATATACTAACACAGTTGCTAACCCTCTATAAAGTATTAACAACTGAGGTTATCAATGAGCAACAAAACATTTTTAACCGGGTTTATTAAGTGCTTAGTAATGCATAATAAATGCCATACAGATCATGAATTCATGATTAATTAAGCATTTACTAATGCTCAATTGCTGCTTAAGTACTTTTAAATGGGTTGAGTTTAAAATGTTTATAACTGTGTTTACTAATGCTTAGTAATGTATAACTAATTATTTACAAATGATGAGTTAGCGAATTAAGCACTTTACTAATGTTTAACTAATGCTTAATAATGTGTTAGTTGAACATTTAAAACTGTCTTTACTAATGCTTTGTAATGCATTACTAATGTTGAATTAATGGTTAATTCATGAAAAATTAAGGATTTACTAATGCTTGACTAATGCTTGGTAATGTATTGGTTGAGAATTTATAACTGTCTTTACTAATGCTTTGTAATGCATTACTAATGGTGAATTCTTTATGAGTTCATGAGGAATTAAGGATTAACTAATGCTTAACCAATGCTTAACTAATGCTTAATAGTGTATAGTTATTATAAAGTGCTACCTGTTTCTTATCTCCCAGATCTTGTAACTGATTCCTGAGGTTCTGAGAGAAGCTGAAAAACAAGCAATACTCTTCATTTAAAAATCAGGTTCTAACTAAATCTTTTGCCTTTCATGCTTCACTTAATGATATTTGGTTAAGTTGTTTAATTTGAGACAGTAACTTAATCCTAAACTGTTCCAACTTCTCTGGTGTAAGGAGAAGATCTTTGATCCACCCTTTCGCTGAGTTTAGGAAAGCACAAGTACTCTTCCCTCCCAGCTGTATGGATCCTCCAAATCAAAATCTTGTCTGCTTCTCTCTGGATGCAGATTCTCTATGTCACATAAAACAGTCCAACTTCCTCAACTCTGATAGATTTTATTATTTATTATATCATGTGACTGTCGGAAGTGTGTGCAACAACTGCACCTTCAACTCAGGCCTAACAAGAAAAGCAGTTCAGAGACAAAACATCTGAAAAACTGAAAAAAGGGATGTTGGACAACTTTGCATCATTTAGCTAAAGGTGGCTGAATGTGTTGCATCGGATACTGCACTGACATCATGTTATCAACATGAGCATTTGACACATACAAAAGACAAAGACAGCAAATAACGGAATTAATTCAGGAGACATTTTTACTGATTTTACTTATTCCAAATGATGATATGAAGAAGAGCACTAACCAGTTTTTGTGTATAACAGTAAAGCAGCAGTGTAATGGTGCAATGAATTACTTCTCCCAGACCTAGACTGTAATTTGTAATATTACTTTTAGAGTAATGCACATTGAATACAGCTGAATGCAGTATTGCTGCTAAATGTCTCCTGTAGTTGCACATTCCCCAATAAAACCCCAGTTTATATCTTTGAGTCAGCTAAAATTTAAAATACTATTTGGCTCTAAGTCTCAAGTTAATGGCTCAGGCAGTAAAGCCACTGCCCCCACCCCCTCCACCAAGACACACACACACACACACACACACACACACACACACAC
Source organism: Acanthochromis polyacanthus (assembly GCF_021347895.1). Classification (NCBI taxonomy): domain Eukaryota; kingdom Metazoa; phylum Chordata; class Actinopteri; family Pomacentridae; genus Acanthochromis; species Acanthochromis polyacanthus. Next base: position 14,253,761 of record NC_067123.1, read on the forward strand.
ACACACACACACACACACACACACACACACACAAATGCACACACACAAGCGCACGCACACACACACAAAATGCTGTGGAGGTAATTGAATGTGTTTGCCTTTCCAGATTTCTTACAGTCAGCAAAAATGCAGAGTTTAACAGAGCCAGAGGAGAGGAGAGGATGGGAAATACTTTACTAATAGTGTGTGTCCTCTTCTGACATACCAAGCTCACCATGTCGTCAAGCCACGACCACCAAAAAGTGACTCGCCAATATGTCAGAGGAAAGCAGCACCACGTCTGACTCCTTGAGCATCCTTTACTGCATTCCCTTACACCTCTGCTTGCTGTCACTCTCTGACATGAAAGGTACCTGTTAATCATGAATAATGTTTGTACATTACAAACACACACGCACACACACACACACACACACACACACACACACACACACATACATGTTTGTTTTTCTATACCGGTGGGGACTTACCATTGACTCCCATTCATATCTAACTCCTAACCCATACCCTAACCCTAACCTTAACCATCACCAAATCAATGCCTAACCCTAAACAAACGTTTTTGCACTTTTACATTTTTTATTAACAACAATATGGCCAAGAAAACGGTGTTGCCACCCGTGGGGACCTCATTTTAGGTCCCCACCGTAAGACAAGTCCCCACCTTTATAGCAAATAGTCAGGTCAAAGTCCCCACCTGTATAGCAGAAACAAGTACACACACACACACACACACACACACACACACAAGCTGAGCTCCAGCACCGGCGCGTAGTAGGGAATGTAGGAATGGAAACGGCCCGCTAATCCCTCCCACCCTTTTTTGAAAAAAGTCAGAATAAATCCTCAATGAGTATGAGCAGCCCTCAGTCACGAGAATAAATACCCTGTAAAGTACCGCAGCTGTTCAAATGACTGTGAAATACTGTGGAAAATCTCGCAGTTTAAGTCTGCAGCATCAAATCAGACATTTTTGTGCCAAATTCAAAATGAGGAAAGTCTTTCTGACTGCATGCCACATGTTTATGTCTCTGTTGCCAGGATGAGTTGTGAATCAGGCGTGTGAGATGTGAAGCAAGTTAGCTCCGCCCGGGGAAATCACAGATGTTGCCAAGTAAAGACAGCTGTTTCTGTATGGATTAGTAATGTGTCTCACTTGGAATCAGTGACTCATGGATGGAGCATTCAATTTCATTTTGAAGATACAAGCAGGCATTATGCATTACAGATGAAATTTATTTCCCTAGTAGACTGGCTCATTTCATAGAAGATTCTGTGGCTAAAACATGAAGCGTGCTTATAGTAGGTTCAGAGAGAAGTCTGTTTATTCCAGCTGCAAAGACAGCCCTCTATCTTTTCTTTTATTCTCTTTTAAATGTTAATTCTCAACACCACAGAATACTTCCACAATGCATACCCTAGAATCTGTTTTTACCAATAACAAACAGCAGTGCAGGTACAGTAGAAAGTAGAGGTCAATCATCATGCTCAATTTGCAAAATGATCTCGGGTTAATACAGACCAACTATTTGTGCAACTTTTCCAGATCAGGAGCCTGAAATAGCAAAACTGGAAGATTCACCAAAATTAATCTTAGATCCCGAATAATCACTCAAATGTTCAACGTAGTGCTAACATTTATGTTTTCGAGAGATATTATCAAGGACAAACATTTCTCAGACAAGAAATCGTAAACATAAATAGTGCTACAGGGCAGGTGAAGTGGTCACAGACACTGAGATCTATCAGCTGGAGACCGTTAAAATCCACTGTGATATACACAGCAATCCTTCCATATGCTTATCAACATTTCTCAATCTCATATGTATTATGAGGATCAGAATTAAATCCACTTGCAACACAGTCCATGTTTCTGAACTCTCCATTTAAAAAAAAAATCCACATTCCAAAAAAAACAAGCACTGATGTTTGAACAAACCTTGCCTTTTGTAATGCAACATGATGAGACCTTTGGTGGAACAAAGTCCATCTAAAATACTCATTGTTCTCCCAGCAAAACATATGTAGCTAGGCAGCGGACAGCAGGGCAAAGATGCAGTGACTGCACCAAATTTTTTTAAACCTCTAACATGCACACAAATCACAGTGGAAAATGTATTACTAATTAACTATTGTTGTTTTGAATTTTTGTTTGATGTTTTCTGTTTTTGTAGTCCCAATCAGTACAAGTAGAATCCATGTATGGTTTGCTCATTCGTTTTTCCATTTCAAAATAAAATTTTGTTCTTCAGTTTTTAAAACCTCAATGTAGAAATGTATTATTTAACTAATGGAAAAACCACAGTGTTGGATTTTTGCTCTTGCTTTTTAACCCAAAATAAAAAATATGGCTGTTATTTTAATTTGTTGCAACACCGGAAGTCGCTGATTAAGAACAGTTCAGAGCTGGCCTGGATCATGTACACATCTGGAATGGCTGTACTGGAGCACTTTTCCAATTTCATTCTCTTTGAGAGTGACAAAACTCACGCAGAAATCATGGAGCTCCACATTGCTCTATACTATAGAGTTTCTATTCTATTCTATTCTATTCTATTCTATTCTATTCTATTCTATTCTATTCTATAATATTATAGTCCATAATGAGAGTCAGGAGGTTCTGCATTGAGAACAATTTAAGAAGACGCAATCATGTGTCTAATGCTGATTTGGACAGAGCTGTTTGTTCTATTAACCACATGTTATTTTCAGTGCCATACTTTATTAACTGTAGAATGTTATGTTTCACTTTTGTGTGTTTTACAGACAGGTCCGACGTATGGACGAAAATTTATGACGGGATATTTGTCATCTATTGGTGCTGGTGTTCCAGTTTAACTGGTGATGAGGTTAACTGGTAGTTTTTGTCTCCAGATGTTTCGTAGCAGATTTGACCAGACCAGACCTATCCATCCATCCATTCTCTATATACCGCTTTATCCTCACTAGGGTCGCGGGGGGTGCTGGAGCCTGTCCCAGCCGACTCAGGCGAAGGCAGGGGACACCCTGGACAGGTCGCCAGTCTGTCGCAGGGCTACATATACAGACAAACAATCACACTCACATTCACACCTACAGGCAATTTACAGTAACCAATTAACCTCAGCATATTTTTGGAATGTGGGAGGAAGCCGGAGTGCCCAGAGAAAACCCACACATGCACAGGAAGAACATGCCAACTCCATGCAGAAAGTTTCCAGGCCCACCCTGGGATTTGAACCGGGGATCTTCTTGCTGCAAGGCGAAAGTGCTAAACACTACGCCACTGTGTAGCCCAGACCAGACCTAACTGTGTGAAATTAAGATACTAGATAAAGAAGAGCTCGCTGACAAAAGTAGGCATCACTGCTGAATAAAGTCAATATCCATGGCAAAATAAAAAACATGTATTTTTATGAACGGTGAAATTCCTTTCACCGTTCATGAAAATACATGTTTTCCAGAAATAAAATTAGAGACCGTCTGTAGGTGATATTTACATGGATATAGACTTTATTAAGTCATGATGCCGTCGTTTTTCGGGTAAGTTTTCTTTGTCTAGTGTCTTTATTTGACACATAACCAGGTCTGGTCGGGACAAACCTACAATGAAACATCTGGAGACGGAAACTATCACCAGTTAACCAGATCCTCAGTTAAACTGGACCAGGTTGGAATCACCGGAGTTCTTTACATTTTAATACTTAAAAATGCTTACTTGGACCATTAAAGCGATTTTGTTCATACTGAGATCATGAGTTCTCAGAGTGATGCGTCTACTCCCTCTAAATAAGACAAACATGTCTTGTTTTCACAGTATGTGGTGCGGAGTTTGAGACAGAGAAGTGAAGCCAAGTCGTGACTTCTCACTTTGACTTCCGGTTCTGCCAGTAGCTTCCAAATGGGAAAAGGCTTTTTTTTTGTTTGTTTAAACCTTAAAATTGGTAAAAATGCAGCGTTTTTTTTCTTTCTCTACTTTTCGTTTTTCGAATTTCATTTTTAAACGAATAAACAAAATAACAAACCGATTATTTGTTTTTTCTCATTTTATTTTGAAACGCAAAAACAAATGAGCGAACCATGAATTAAAGGCATTAGAGGAGATTTTATTTCCTACGACTTTAAACGTAGCATGCGCATGCGCACATACAACCTCTCCCTCACCCACCTCTAACCTCCCCCCTCATAACATTTACGAAGAAACACCCCCCTCCATAAACTTGCGTAGGACTCGTGAAGTTGCCTACAGCCGCAGTATAATACAATAATACATTTTACCTGTCCAGAAGGAATTTAGCAACAAGGCATCTGTCTTTAGGTCCATTTGTTGCTTGAGCTGACGCCATCGCCCAAATGACTCGCCAATAATCACTTTTGTTTTTGCATTCTCGCGATCCAGTTGTCTTTTATTTTCTCTGACCTCAAAAAATGCCTTTCTTTTACGGCTGGGTCCCCCTGGATCTTCATCTGCCATCACGTAAAAAAAGATGAGCAAAACAAGTCGCCAGCTAACTATGAAGCTATACCAAAGCAACACATACACAAAACACGTAAGTCCAAGGGGTACGTAATCTACGTAACTAGGCCTGAGCTGGAAGATTTTTGATTGACAGGAAAGGGAGCAAACCAAACGCCTCGGTCCGAGCGCAATGATTGGCTGATGTTTTTCAGGTCCTGCCATGTCCACAGTTATTTTTTTATTATTATTATTTTTAGAAACCATACATACAAGTCCACTAAAGGTCAGTATATTCATTTTATGTGAATCAGACAAATTAAACAAAAAAAAAACATCCTCCATAATGCCTTTAAGAAGGATGCAAGTCACTCAGGTTGTCAGTATGCTGCATGGACGTAACGGACGCGGGGTACGCGTGGGACATGTCCTCCGCACTTTCCACATCTGTCCCCTCTGTCCCCCGCACTTTTTTCAGCCGTTACAACAGCTAAATCCGTTATTAGCATTCAGTAACGTGTTTTCCCGAGCCGTCTTTGAATGCACCATGAGCGCATGCTAACGCAGGTGTTCCACAGGAGACGTGCTGCTGTGCTGAGCAGTGCTGAACGTGCATCTGGAGTAATGTTTAGCAAACCAGCCAGAGCCAGCAAGAAGCAAAAAACTTTACACAGTTTTTTCCAAACAAACTGTGTAAGTTGTGAGACCTTGTTGGATGCAAACAATGTTAGACTTGTTAGCTAAATGATGATAAGGTAAAACATGGCAATATATCAATATGTTAAGCTAGTTAATAATTTAAATGTTGTTGCCTCTGTTACATTACTTGCTAATTAGTTTATTCTTGGAATAAACTCAGTCGTCTTTCATTTCTGGGCAGAAGATGTGCTCACAATTGCTCTCCATGTATTTAAGTCTTTTGGTCCCAAAAGAGGAGAGTCAGGGAGGAGAAAAAAGAATAGGCTATCTATGGTATAAAAGTGGTTAAATTTACAACTATTTTTTACTGCTTCTCTTTCTAATTCTATCTCAGAATTTTGATTTTCAGATTTTTTAATGATTATTTCCATAACAGAAAGAGCAGAGTCAGGCAGGAGATGGAACAGAGGCGGCGGCCAGCAGTAATGTTGACCATGCAGGGTCTGCAGAGGTGAAAAAATATATATGTGGCTGAGAAAAAAACATATATCTATGGGTTAAAGTAATTTTGAGGTTAAATTCTACTGCAATTTTTACTCTTCCTAATGCTATTTCAGAATTTTTCTTACCACATTTTTTTTTATATGTTTATTGCCATAACAGAAAGAGCAGAGTCAGGGAGGAGATGGATCAGAGGCCAGCAGCAGGGACAATGATGTAGGGTCTTTACAGGTAAGGAGAGATTATAACTTCCTGAGAATAAGATATCTATTGCAGGGAGAAACCAGGCAGTACTGATCATTTCATGTTCAGTGTTTGGCACCTTTGGCTACTCGTCCAGTAGATGTTCAAGGGACATTGTTGTCAACTCAACTAGAGTTTGGCCACTAAAACTTTAGATTTTATAGTTTAAACTTTTATACTTTATAGTTTAAAGAACTAGCCTATAACTATAGTTGGTCCCCTGGTATTGTACTGTGGCTGTTAGGGATTATGTGGTTCTTTAGCCTCTAAGGATGGTGCAATTAAATGTAAGAGAATGATAAATCGCTCTGAAAAATTTGTCCCCCTCACTTCTGAGATGGTGGTTACGCCCATGATATGCTACATGAATAATTATCAAATCTACAATCAAATAAAACTTCTTGATTGTCACAGTGGTTTTTAGTATACATTTTTCAAACAGCAGGCAAAGTGGATTTGTTGAGGACTAGTTGCAGCTGCAGATTAAACCATATTAAGGGCTCTAGTGAGAATTTGGAGCAGCAGAACAGTGTGTGTGACACTATGTCAAATGAAAGTAGTATGTGTGTTTATACCAATGAGGGAAGATGTCATCCAGTGCAGCGGATGACATCTTGCATATCTTGAATAGTTTTTAGAGAAAATGGAGCTCTGTAGCCCAGAAGAATACCATACACCAGGCCTTAACATTTATGTTTGCCATACACATGTCCCATACATTCCCACACTCATATAGGATACATGTACCTGTATATACACTACCAGTCAAAAATTTGGACACCTTCGCATTTAATGTTTTTTTTCTTTAATTTGATAACTATTTACATTGTAGATTCTCACTGAAGGCATCAAAGCTATGAATGAACAAAAAAATGTGACATATGTCAAAACATGTCTTATACAGGGTTTAAAGTTTTCCGGCACCGCGCCGGATTTCTGGCGCATGGAAGTGTACCGTTTATAAAATTTCATCCATCTCCGTCCCGAAGGCTCCAAGCATGTGCGTCATTGTGCATTCAGTTGCTCCGCTTTAATCAATCAAACTCCAAATCCTACATTAAAAATATACACCTTCTGTCCAGGCATGCGACTTTCTGACAGAACTTTTATCCAATTACAGTTTTCTAACTGCGAGTGCGCATCGAGTGTTGGGCGCACGATATGCTGCGCCCTCTTGCTTCGGCATCGTCAGTGCTGCTGAGCCACTGATAAGAAATAACAGTATCCCACAAACAAAATCCAAATTTGCAATATTTGTTGGTGTTTTTGTAATTATGTTTAAAGGGAATTACTGGAAACACATTGATATATATTGCATATTATTTATTTTATTTCTGCTTGGACTGTATGGGAGACGCCAGTGTTTACAAACAGTGACGTCACGAAGTCACGTGATTACCGCGCTGGTTGGCAAGAGGAAGCAGAGGAACAATGGCTGATGCGAACTATCCTTCCGTGAAATTGTCCGATTATGCTCAATCCTTATCACCTGAGGCCCGACAAATATACGTGAGTAAGCTGAGATATCAGGGAAACAGTGAAACCTTGCCAGATCCCTACAATTTGAAGACTGGGCGGGTTGACGATCCTTCATTGTGGCCGGACATTTCCTTCACCGACATTTATTTTTACTTGATTGACACCGCTGGGCAGTTCACCCACCCAAAAATATATAATTATGAATTAAAAATAATATATCTTCTGTTAATCTTCAACAAGATGTCAAAGAAACGTCAAGAAGTTGCTGTATTTTTTGTCTGCAGTATGGCTTCTATGTAACAGTAACAGACCCACAGCATTGGTGATCGAAAATATGACAATTCTAAAAAACGATCGCTAGACGCATACAGAAACAAATGTGGTTACAAATAGGAGGCTGCTGGCTTAAGGAGATGTTATTGAATATACTTCATTCGACTTTAGTATATTTTCATTGCCTAAAAAGCGATCGGTAATACATGACAACACTGAGCCAAACCGAAAGTGTAGAGATCGCTTCACACGAAGGATGCGACACTAAATCAATATCTTTTCGTAAATAAGCTCAAAGTTGGACATACTAAACATGCTAAACTGTTGAATAGTTTACCTGAAGAAAAGTGGGAGCCACAAACACGATCTCTGCTGCTTACTGGGGTACAATTTTTCCTGTTGATGGCTGAAGCCACCGCCGTCTTCTCTCTCCTGAAATCAGTATTCGGTGAAATTTCAAGCCTGATCCCTTCTCAAAACGCTTCGTACAACCAACAACTACACACGCTATTACCATTGTGGTAAATACATGTGCAATTTCATTCATGAAAAGCGATAACTTTACGTATTTGTTTCAAACCCGATACCGTTCTCGTAGCAAGCCGTTATGTTACTGCCGGTTCTTGCCAACCAGTAGCAGTCTTGTACCACGTGACCATAGCAAATGACGACACGCTGGCGTCTCCCATACCCATTCCACATGTGTCCCAGCCCTGTGGCTGCCTGGTCTCTCCAGAGCGCACGGAGCTCCAATCTGTGAGTGGGGCGGTGAAGAACCGAGCAGCTGATCACTGGTCAATAGCGTTAGAGCTTGTGTTTAGCCCAAAGATGCAGATACTAAAGTTTGCTCAGACTTTGTGTGACAGAGGAGAGAGGATGTGTCTCTGCTGATTAACAAAGAGAGCAGCCGCTGCCGCGATCCCTGAGCCGCGGTGTGTTGACTCGCCCCATTGGCGTAAGTGCGTGCCATGGAGAACTGCAGGAATACACGCCTCAGTGGCGATGCGCGTGCACGCCCCACAGTCCCCATGGTTTCGCCACAAAATAAAAACAAACGGGCTTAAGGCATTGAATTTAAAAAAAGTAACAAAAACAGAAGTTGTTGATTTTGTTTGATTTCTTAATCTTTAAACATTTTCTATGTGTTTTACAACGGCAAAAGGAAAAAAGGAAACAACTATTTAGTTAGCTGGATTTTATTTTGAAAGGAAAAAAATCAAAGATCAAGCCATAGGGATTTGTACCATTATTCTACTCAGAACATCTGTTTAGTTAAATATGCACAAACTGAATGTAGCTTAGGTGATATGAACCTTTTTTATTTGAGGACATATAGGATGTCTGTAATAATGAGTTAAATAGCTCTCAGCAGATTTTGTGACCTTATGCATCCGAATGATGTCTAGCCACAAACAAAAAATCTCCAATCATAAGCAAATATTATTAGTAAGAACAGAACGAACGTATGGGTTGTGTGAAATGAATAATGGATAGATAGTTAAATAAGAATGTTCTTAGCCTGCTTTTCACAGTTTTTTCTTCCCAAAATATAGATAAAAAATAGAAACATTTAAATTGAAAGCCAACTGAACAAATTATACAGTGAATACATTTTTTTCCCGTACCAAAAACAAACAAAATGTGTGTCAGTTCAAATTGAAAATCAAATGATTTAAACTAATCACACAGATTATTGAGGTGTATCAAATGAGCAGTTACTAACATGCGTATGTGTGGTTATGTGCTACAGAGGGCTTCCTAATCAGATCTTCGTGAGAAATGGGCTGACTCCAGAGGAAAAGGCCAGAGTAGAAGTTCTTCAGCATGAGCAGTCCATTGCCGCCAGGACCCAGATAAACCAGATCAGGAAGGCCCGAATTTCTTTGCTAGTTACAGAGTTTGAGAGAGTCAGCATCATGATCAACTTATTCAGAGGTATCTTATATTGTGAGGCAATAACTAAAATTGCATTTAAGAGTTAATACTAGTACTTTTATTACCTGCTTAAATACAAAGTTGGTATAGCAAGTGACATATGACAGTTTATTCTCTTGTAGTGTTCCAGAGAATATTAAACAAGCTAATTCTGTTGTCTGTGTTTTGCAGTTTATTTCAACAAACAACATTTTGAACATGTTAAAAAGAAAATGTTCAGAAAATTCACAAACAAAGCAAAAAAGAAAAAAGAAATGAATTTTTCAAACAGTATTCTCCAAGCACTTAATATTCTCTTGAGACTGACACTTGAGATAATGTAAGTAAAAATTGTGCCTTATGAAGGAAAGCAGCATAGTAAAGTAGCAGTTTTGTTGTGGTTGGTGTTGTTTTGAGTTCTTGTTAAATCTACTGAAGAGATAAAAATTATTAAGTTATTAATAATACATGTACTTGATTTTCATGATTTTATAGTGATGTGGTATTGAAACATCAACACAAAAAAATCTGACTTGGGGCACTTTCTAAAATGCCTTAAGTTTTGGCCAAGTAAGGTTTTACATTTGAGCAACAATAAAATAGTGGGATCATAATGGGCATTATTTCCACCAGATGACCTCATATTTGCTCTGAATTATTAGAATCTCATATATAATGTGTTTTAGTGAGTTTTAAAACACATTTAAATACGTTTATTGACACTATAAATTGGATCTTAGAAGTTCAGGCTCAGGATTTTTTCTCACTTTAAGCCCTGCTTATATATTAGATTCTTTCAAAAGAGCCACCCTTTGCTTTGATTACTGCTTTGCACACTCTTTCAGTCACCTGAAATGGCTTTCCAACAGTTTTGAAGGAGTTCCCAGACATGCTGAGCACTTGTTGGTCGTTTAGCCTTCACTCTGCATTCCATCTCATCCCAGACCACATCGATTTTGTTTCGAGCAGGTGACTGTTGAGGCCAGGTCATCTGACGTAGCACTCCTCACTCTCATTCTTGGTCAAATAGTCCTTACACAGCCTAGAGGTGTGTTTGGCATCATAGTCCTGTTGAAAAATAAATGGTAAGACAACTAAACGCAACCAGATAGGATGGCATGTCACTGCAGGATGCTGTGGTAGCCATGCTGGTTCAGTGTGTCTTCCATTTTGAATAAATCCCAAATAGTGTCCCCAGCAAAACATCCCCACACAATCACCCCTCCTCCATGTGTCACGGTGAGAACTATGCATGTAGAGACCATCCATTAACCCTTTCTGCATCTTACAATGACACGGCACGTGGAACCAAAGATCTCAAATTTGAACTCACCAGTCACAAGGACCGATTTCCACTGGTGTAATGTTCATTCCTTGTGTTTCTTGTTTCTTCTGCTTGTTGCTTCTTATTAGTGGATTCTTAACAGTTATTTGACCATAAGTGCTTGATTGGTCAGTCTCCTCAGAACAGTTGATGTAGAGATGCGTCTGATACCAGAATTCTGTGTGATATTTATCTGAGCTCCAAACTGAGCTGCTGTTAACTTGTAATTTCTGAGGCTAGTGACATAGACAAATTTCTCCTCAGCAGCAGTGACTCTTGGTCTTCTTTGCCTGTGGTGGCTCTCATGTGAGCCAGTTTCGTCGTAACGCTTTATGGGTTTTTGCAACTGCACTTGGGGAAGCATTCAAAGTTTTTGCAATTTTCTGGACTGACCTTCAGTTAAAATAATGATGGACTGTAGTTTCTCTTTACTTAGCTGATTGGTTCTTGCCATAATATGAATTTGAACAGTTTTCAAATAGGACTGTCAACTGTGTACCAACCTGACTTCTGCACAACACAGTTAATGGTCCCAACCCCATTGAGGAGGCAAGAAATTCTACAAATTAACCTTGATGAGGCACACCTGTGAAGTGAAAACAATTTGAGGAGACTACCTCATGAAGTTCACTGACAATGCCAAAAGTGTGTAAAGCAGTAATCACAGCAAAGAGTGGCATTTTTGAAGCATATAAAATATAAAATATGTTTTGATTCATTTCACTTTTTTGTTTACTACATACCGTAATTCCATGTATGTCAATTCATAGTTTTGATGGTTTCAGTATAAATCTAGAATGTAAATAGTCATGAAAATAAAGAAAAAACATTAAATGTGAAGGTGTGTCCAAACTTTTGAGTGGTAGTGTATAATGTCCAACCCTCTTCCTCTCCATTCTGTATATTCAAACTCTGCTTTCCCCATCACTGTGATGATGTCAGCTGCTGCTGTCCTATGTGATTAATGGTACACAGTGTCAGTTTGAAAGGCACACTGAAGAACAATGAGCACTTTAGATGGACATTATTCCCACAAAAGCCCCAATCATGCTGCTGGACAATAGGCAGCGTCTTGACTCAGTCAAAGTCAACCAGCGAACCTTTTGTTCAAATGTCAGTGCTTGCTTCCTTTGGAATGTGGGTTTTTCAAATGGAGAGTTCAGAGTCATTGACTATTGCTGTTTATATCACAATGGATTTTAATGGTCTCCAGTTGATAGATCTCAGTGTCTGTGACCACCTATCACGAAGCACTACTTCTGTTCACAATTTCCACTTTGAAAAACATTTTTCAAAGACAATATCTCTAGAAAACATAAATGTTAGCATTAGATTACAAAATTGAGTGAATATCCAGGATCTACAAAGTATGAATCTCAATTTATATGTGAACTCTTGAGCCTTTATTAAGTCAGAACACAACACCTGGCAGCTTGGCATGCAATTTGCTGAGCACATTCGTATTCCCCAGGCAATTAACTGTTTAGATATTCAATAGTAGTCTTTACTTACTATGCACCTTTGGGGAAAATTGTCCACTTTGCACACAAATTATCTTGTAATCCAACAGGCAGATTGAAATTAAATTCATTCAGCTTTTTGATTTTAAACCTTTGAGTGTAACCCTAACTACAAAGTTCAAATTGTTGAACTCACTACTGGAAGCACTGTAGCCTTTTGGAAATGGTAAAAAAATCTTCAGACTATTATTCTGCTTTTATCAAACGTGCAAATTTAACATTGTGCAGGACAAAGACACGATTTTTAAGAGGAAGATTGGAGTTGTAATGTTTTTGTTTTACATTTTGATACTGAAGGAGGCAAACATCACAAGAAGGGGTGCAAAGCTTGCTATCAAAGCCATATACAACTGACTCCTCAAACTGCTTCTTAAGCTGTGTTTCCACTACATGCTATTTTCCCACACGACAACGCACTGCATCTGAAAATAGCGGCGCTCGGTCACTAGCGGACCACAGCATTGTCACATAACAGTGCTCAAGCAACAGCGGGCCACTATGTGGTCAGGTGACAGCACTTTTAGCTCGATAGTCCAGCAGGTATATTGGATAAACACAGCGGCTCAAACCTTCCCTTTTATTTCAAAAACACTTCAGCAAAAAGTATTTCTGAAAGCATTTGAGGTGAGAAATAAGCTGTGCAGTAGCTGAATCTATCTGAATCTATCCTCATTTTAGGTCACTGATGGCTAGTTTGAGGACAGTTTCACGACGCTTTCGCACGCCACATCAAATTTGCATAAATGAAGTCCAGTCTACTTTATGCAAATGAGCTGCTGCCCGCTCCAGGTAAACACACCGGATCGCGAGTGGAAACGCACCGCAAACGGACCAGCATGCCACATTCAGTGTGTTTCCAGACGCATCTGCCAGACTGTCAAGCTGACCAAGTTGTGGGCCACTGTTGCTTGATCACTGTCATGTGACTATGTTGTCGTCTGTGTGATTTTCAGATGCGGTGCGTTGCCGTGCAGGAAAATCACATCTAGTGGACACGTGGCTTTAGAGTTCTGTTTTGAACTTTGTTTCTCTAATGTATTTATTATGTGTGTTCCCTTCTCTCTGTGTCATCATCTCCACTTTTTGCTTCATCTTTGTCCTATGTGCCATTATCCTGAAGCTCTTTATCTGTAGGTACATTTTTTTTTTAAACATTTTTTCCTCTTTTAATTTTGAATTATCTTTATTACTGTCCATTTGTTGTAATTGTTTCAATTTTCCTTGGAGATCTGCTAATCTTTGCCCCCTTAATGTTTTTAAATGTAAAGTCATAGATATAATATTCCCTCTCATCATAGCTTTCAATGCGTCCCATAGTATTATCTGGGTTACTTCACCTGTGTCATTCAAGAAAGTTTTTGATGTCCTCCTTCAACTTTTGTTGTAATTTTGAGTCATTCAGTATATTGGAGTTTAACTTCCACAACACTTTCCTAACCTTCTTTTCTAGATTGATTGACAGTGAAATGGGGCTATGATCAGAAAGGTCAATTGTTTTAATTTTACAGTCTTTTACTCTGAAACGATCACTGTTGAAGACAAAGAAATAATCTATTCTTGAATAGACACTGTGCGAATGTGAGTAGTGTGTGTAGTCTCTGTTTTTAGGGTGTAATTCTCTCCAAACATCAATAATACCTAGTTCTTTCATTAGTGAATTTACTCTTTTAATTTGTATATTTTCTTGATTGGAAGAACCAGATACATCCAATTTGGGATTTAGTCTGATATTAAAATCTCCTCCACAAATTACCACTCCCTGTGAGTTTACCATTAGGTCAAAGATGTATCTGTAAAAGGTCCAATCACTTCCAGGTGGGATATAAGCATTTATAAGCGTTATTTCAAACCCCTCTATTTTTCCAGTAATTTTGACAAACCTTCCTTCTTCATCTTGCAATTCTGATATATGTTCATAGTTAAGAGAGTTTGAAATCAGCATTGCTACTCCTCTCCGAGACCCTGTTTTGTAAGAGGAGGAAAATACAAACTTAAAGCCCTGCCTTTTTAGTTTAGTGTGCTCAGATTGGCTCAAGTGAGTTTCTTGGAGGAAGGCTATCTGTGCCTTTTCTCTTTTCAATTTTGTCATAATTTTACTCCTCTTAATAGGGTTTAAAACTCCATTTACATTGAATGAAACTATTTCAACCGGTTCTCCTTGCATGTATACCTTTAGTGTGAGTTTCTTGTAGGCGCTCCCTTATTAACAACCTAGAACTAAAACAGAAAATGAGGGCAAGCCTCTTGAACATTGAACAGGTCTCAACCATGACTTCCAGCCCTAAGGTCCATTTACTGACCAGTTGCTGATTTGAGGGATAACCTCTGAGCCTCCGATGTGCTTGAGGGCCCTCCACTATGACGTCAGCCATATAGTCAGCTCAGTGTCCTCTTATTGTCCTTTATCTCCGACCAAAATTTTAATTGTTCTTTGTCTATAAGATGGTCTCTTTTATTTTTTATTTTTGTTCATAGTTATACTGAGTCAAAAGTTACCCCGCTCCTCCGCTGTTGTGCACCTGAAAGCTTGCAGTTTTTGCTTGAAGTTCTGTGTCCTCCCCGCCACGTTGGTCCACTTGGTCCGCACAGGTTGCCAGGCTCCTCGCGGAATCCTCTCCAGCAACATCGCTGGCTGCTCGATTACTTTCACCGCCAGACCCCGACTTGCCGTGTCCGCTGTTGCCTCCTCCACGGTACCGTAAGTTACCTGCCCGTCATCATAATGAACTCTCAGGCGAGCAGGATAAAGAGTCTGAAAACGTATTTTATTTTCTTTGAGAACACTTCGCGCCTCGGCATATGCTTTACGTTTGTGCAGAATGGCAGGAGCATAATCATGATCCAAGCTTATCTTGTGGCCATCCAGAGAAAAGCCTTTCTTGAGCCATGCTAAACGGATAACTTCTTCTTTCACTGTAGAGCTGTGGAATTTAACAACTATAGATCTCGGTGTGGCTCCAGGTGGGGGCTGTGGGGCGAATGAACGGTGAGCCCTCTGTATCTGCAGATCCATAGCAGCAGGGATGGCGAGGTTTTCTCTGAGCAGTTTCTCTATGAACGAAATCATTGTCTTTGGGCTCTGTTCTTTTTGCTCAGGAATTCCGTAAATCCTGATGTTCTCTCTCCTCGATCTACATTCTTGATCCGTTAATTTCTCCTGAAGTTGTTCTTGCACTCTTAGCATTTCCACCACAACTTCTTCAATATCTTGTAACTTTTCCTCGTTTCCCTCAATTCTTTTTTCTGCTTCATTCAGTCTGGAATTTGTCTTTGCAAACTCTGTCTTTATTTCTTGCCTGTATTCACGGAGTTCTTTGAGTATCGTACTGTTCATCACCTCCATTTCAAGCTCACCTGCCTCGTCTCCTCCCAGGTTAGCGGCGGTGGAGCTAGCATTAGCATTAACTTCTTCGTCTGACCGCACATCTGTTTCTTTGGTTGCCGAGTTCGCTGGTTTACTTTTTCTCATAGGAGCCATCCTCTCCCCTTTCTCAGAAATATGTAACTCTAGTATTTCTCGGTATTACTTGGCTTTTTGGGGGCAATTTCTTGTTTTTGGTCGGGAAGCCACGCGCTAAGCTGCCATCCCTTCGTGACCCGGAAATCCTCCTCTGGACAACATGATTCTGCCCCCAAAAATGTCAACCAACTTTGCCGAGCACCTCTGAAAGAGTAGGACCACATTCCGCAAGACGTCAATAATGTTATTAACTCTGTGAATCACAGATGTGTGACTCATTACTGATTTATAATTTCTAGTGAGTGATTCATCTTCTCATTATATCATTTCCAATATAGTCGTAATTATAATCGTCATAAAATAATTGATTGAATTGCTGTGTATTCAGTAAAGTGATCTTCATCAGGGGCCTGTACTACGAAGCATGTTCAACATACCCAGGACATCTTTTTGTTTTCTAGCATTTTTTTTTTTTTACTGCAGTCATGCTAAGCTGTAACATATACTGTCATGAACAAAAGTTTACATAAGTGTAAATCCACTGGCAAAGACCATGTATATCATGAAAGTCTACACTGTAAACCCAAATTAGTAATCATTACCAAAGCTGCGCGTGGTAAGTGATTACACTGGGATGTTGAGTTTTTACAAAATCAAAAACTAAACAAACCAAGCTCTGTTTACACAAGCCTTGCGTCCAAGATGATCCATTACTAAAGAACTCAAGGTCTTAAAACCAATGTTTAAGAGTAATTAACTTAACCATTACTCGTGTATATTAGTAATCATTACTTATGTTCATCAGTATTTATGAGTATTTATTTCTCATGCTTATGAGTATTTATTACCCATGTTTATTAGTTAGAATTACTAAATTTAAATTATAATCACTTTTTCAACATTAGACAATAATTGTCTGTATATTACCTGTTGTTCCTTACATAAAAAGACAATTAGATTATTTTTTCAGCAAATTTTTTGCAAAAAAAATATTATTATTGCATTTTAAACATTTAAGTGCAGTCTTCAATCTGTAACCAATAACACTTCACATTTTATACATGAGTATAAAAATAAATGTGAGTAAAGTGCTATGTCAAAACAATTCTGCATTTTACCCTTTACAATATTGGGTTTTCAAACATTTTCCAAAATTAATTAACATTTGGAAGGTGAAATTTAAAATCTTAGAACCTTGTGCAAAGGGGAACATGTTTGCATAACATGAAATGGCTGAGGTAGCATTTACAGACAAATTTGTAAAAGCAATCAGTTACATCACTTTTCTGGTCGAAAGACTAACATGGAACCCTGGAATGGCTTTAACAGGTAAACAGGTAAAATGCCTATTTAGAAGGAGGATCCCTACCTTGTACATTTTTTGTAATTTGGAAGCCTTAATGATTACAGACAAAAAAATATCATTGTGACAAATAACAATTGTTTAAAACAAGTAATGAATAGGAAAGTTTTTCAGTCTGTAAACTTCACCGGCCTCGACATTACAATGCTTGTTCACGTTTTAAGTTTGTATTTTAAAGGTAATGTGTTCATCAAAGTGGCTACAAACTGAACTTGAGCAGCATAAACAATAAACTTCTAGCTGCTAAATGAGAATCAAAACATCAAACTTTTTCCATCTAACCAAAAAATAGCGCACCAGCCCCATTTTATACAAGTAGTTGATTTTTCAGTGTTTGAAGTCTCGGCTTCAACTCAGTGCTTCCCAAAGGAAAAAAAAAACCTGTTGAATGAACTGGAAGGTATTTCTGATTTTTTTGGGGTAGTTTAGGTGGAGTCCATATGTCGGCCCAAAAAAGAGACACACAGCTTCTGGCAGGGTTGACAGCTTTTCCACAACAACTTCACCCTCAATGACGATTTTCAGGCTTGCAGGGTGAAGATCTGAAGCTCGAGGAGAGAGACCTTCAGGATTCACAAGATCCCAATGTCCATTTGCCCAAAGGACTCATCACCATCCTAAAGATAAACAAAACAGGATTGCCAGAAATATAACCATTAGCGAATAAAATTACTGAACTACAACAGACCACCATTAAGAATAAGAAAACAGGAATTTTACGAAATGCAATTTATGCTGACATGATAATAACTACTATTTGGTCAAACATTTTAAAAATTTCTAACATTAAACATTTTAAAATAAATATTGGGCTAAGGATTATTTGCGGGAGCTTAAACAAATTAAATTGAGTGATAAATTAAGTGATAAATGAGTTATACAGATATTGCATAGGATCATGTCATAAAAATAAAACTCTAAAAATGCTCCTGTCCTATACAAACACTTACAGAGCCTTTCCTTCATCCCTACCTGTCTCATGCACTATCAGGGGTCCAAAATATGAAAACACATGTTGGTTTGTCACAATGAAAAAAAGGTTGTTACAGAAAAAGGTTTATGACATTGACAATGTCATAAAGCAGAAAAAAACAAAATCTTTATTTTACAAAATCTAGCTGTCTTACAGCTGTCTGCAGAAAGTAACTTCTTTCTTTGATCTGCAGATTCTTCACTTTGGTAAAAATCTGAGATATATTTACTATTCTAATAATGTAATATTAGGATTAGATCTTGTTTCGGGTTAGATCAGAACTTAAATTGTTTGCTATTATAATTCATTTAGATTATGTCAAAATGTAATCTAGCATTATTTTACTCCAATTAGGATTATTTATGGATTGACTGGAGCTCCTAACACAGGCTACTTGTCAATTTTGGTTTGTTCAAATTATACAATACATGTCAAATTATTAAGGTTGCACATTACCAACAAAATGTATACTTACAAAGCTACATTTGAAGAACTCAGTGGGATTGTCTCCAAGTAAGTGAGGAAGCCCTCTTAGTGTGACTGTTCTTTTTTCAGTGGGATCCAGTGACTGTAAGACAGAAAATGGATACAGTAGATGATACATTAAAAGAAAAAGAAAATACACGCAGACAAAGACACACAGACAGACAATTTCTGCTTTCTTGTTTTGCCCCAATTATAAAGTATTACCTGCATTTGCTGCAAAAGCTGTGCCAAATGTTCACCCATGTTGCCCCTCTTAGCTTTAAAAATTTCCATAAGACGGGTAGTGTGATCATCAAGGGCAGAATAAAATTCCTGCTGCAGGTCTTTTCCCACAATCCTTTTGAATTCCAGACAAATCTAAAAAAAAAAAAAAAAAAAAAAAGGTAAAGAAATTAGTGTGTTGTACAACTGGAGAGCAAATGACCATACAGAATAGTTATGCATACCTGCTCATTGGTAAAGAGTGCAGGCCAGCGCTTCATCTGAAGGCTTATTGGTGGTGCCGTCTCCACAACTTCATTCCTCCTTAAGGCAAATGGCAAATGTTAGGTCCATATTTTGTTTTATTAGTCTTCCATTTGGCGTTTTTTTTTTCATCTTGTCCTCCATTTCGGTACGTGCCTGTTCAAGCCTCCTCTCATCAAACCCCTCCGGAAAATTGGGCAGAAAGTTGAGTTCTCCCTTTCTTGGTTTATTTGCTTACTGACAGAGTCACCTTGGGTGTGGCGCCCCCGTTTGCCATCATTTACAGTAACATCTTGACATCCAGATCTGCTTCTCATTCTTCTATAATTGGCCATTTTGCAAGTTATGCTGTTCTTCCATCCAGAGCAACCACTTACTGAACCAGTCTCCCTAAGACAAGGGTGTTTGCTAATTAGGGATTTGGCTACGCTTTCATATTGTTGGCTTGTTGGGTAAGCTGTGTAGCCATACATGTGTTCAGTTATCTTTTCCAGGATTTCATGCTTCATGTCTTTAGGGACTTTTTTTTTAAGACAGAACCATCCAGAAGATGTTCCAGATCAGCTTGTCTAAGGCAATACTCCACATCTACTGAAAAATTTGGGATGCCAAATATAAAAGGCCATGGTTCTTGCCGTTCCATTGAAGATACCAAAAGACTCTCCGTATCTGCAGAACTGTGATGGTCCTCACTCGGAGCACTACTCTCTATTGGGGAAAGTTCTAACAGGGGAATTATTTTTAAAGTGGGTTTGTCTGGAAGGTCACTGATATCAGTTAGATTGCAAAGTTCATAATTGAACTCGGGGTCTTGAAACTGAAGATCAAATGAGTACTGCAATCCAAGGGAGACTTGTAACATGCTCTTCAAATCTTCAGTAGTTGTGGGTCTGGTTTCCAGTGTCAGTTTTCGTATATCTGCTTCACTAAAGATAACGCTCATGGTCATTTTCTCAGATGCTGCCATCTAGAAGAAAGAGGTCACATCAGGTTTTGTATAATCTGTGCAAGAAGAACTCTTAAGTTGTCTGTTTCAAGACAATGTAACGCCTGAGTGTTACAATTTGACTGTCTAAATATCTGTATGACGAAAGGGGAAAAGCGTCATTCAAATGTTTTAGTTCCACTACACTAAAACTGTTTTCTTCACAAAGCTCAAAACATCGTAGGTGCTCATGATACCATGAGGTCATGTTGCTGCAAAGAAAGCTTAGCTCTGAGTTTATGACAATAATCTCTTTTATCTGTTTAAAATCAGGCAACGCTGAACATGAACGTGCAGATGCAATCATGCCGGTACTATACTGAATTCCATCTGCAAAGGCAGTGGATACAGTAAGGACAGTGGTTAGTCCTGGGACCTTTTGACCAAGGATGGTCTGAACATTTTCTGGGTAAGATGTTATCACTGATGTGGTAACCTTGCTTATCTCAAGTGCCGGTCTGAAAAATGAACTTCCATTTAAATAGTATGCCATTAACTTTTGATGCTTGAGTGACATAGTCAGCGCTACGTTTTTGTAGTTTTGGGCAGTACGGATAACTTTCTTGAAGAATTTGTGTTTGCCTTCAAAGCGCATTGCCCAGACTTGGGAAAGAGGACCAAAAGCCATAATGAGGTCAGGGTAATGTTCAATGAAGTGATGCTTTGGGCGCAACCTGTATTGTGGGAAAGTACTATGTAAAAGTTGCCGGTGTTCTGACAATTTGTATCGTAGAATATCGACTGATTCTACTGTGTGGTTTGTGGCTAAAGCAAGTTCAACTTTGTCTTTGAGGAGTAGGAGTATTTCCCAGGTATCCTCACCCACTGGCACCTTGTGACCAATGAGTAAGGGAAGCAACCTTATGAGGGCCCAGTTTTCGTGGGCATTTCCTCCTATGGTCCCTTTTGCCTGAAAGCCTGGTGTAATGGGTTGAGGCTGGTCAGTCTTATCATAAGAACTGTATGGAAAGGTCTTGATTGCATTATTAAGGGCCTCCAATGTGAAACATTTCCTGGAAATCAGGTGTGACAAGCAAAGAGACAATTCTACAGGCACAACACCTTCAAGAAGATCGTGCAATACATCAGAGGGGTAGCCATTAACAGCATGAAAATGAGACAGGGACTCAGTCAGCACACACATTTTTTTTACGCTATAATGTTTTGCTAAAGTGGGGTCTTGCAGGACTGTGGTACTTCCAAAGCCTTGTTAATAATATCAGTCTTGTTTAACATTACCTGTAGCATTGCATTTAGAGGCACATATAAATGGTTGTATTTATATAGCGCTTTTATCCAAAGCGCTTTACATGATGATTTGTCACATTTACCCATTCACACACACATTCACACACTGATGGTGGGAGCTGCCATGCAAGGTGCTAACCACAACCCATCAGGAGCAATTAGGGGTTAGGTGTCTTGCTCAGGGACACCTTGACATGAACTCGACGGGCCGAGGATCGAACCGGCAGCCTTCCAGTTACAAGACGGCCACTCTACCCACTGAGCCATGCCGCCCCATATACAGCACTGTCTTTTTTAAATCTGTCAATAATGAACTCCACTGGCTGCACAACAGGAAAGGTTCTATTCTGATATGTTTCTCTCCTCTTATTTGTTGATAGAGAACCACCTTTCCCACAAAATCTTCCTATGGCATTAGTGTTTGTGATGGCAGTCACCAACTGGCCAACCATGGCATTGTTATCTACCATGTGTCGTTTTAAAATGTCATTTACGGACTTGTGTAACAATGGTTCGGACAATGCATTTATCTGTCAGAGTTGTTCAATGACTTCTTGTATTGATCACTGGAGAATATGTAGGATAGTTTCCATTTTTAAAAAAAGCAAGGCCAAATTCTCTTCAAGCTGTTTCTCTAGATCATTGTAGTCATCACTGGGATCCCCATCATCATCCTCACAATCCTCAATGGTTGCATCATTTAACATGTCTCCCATGTTTACATTATCGTGAATACTAGAGACAATTTCAGGCTTGAACATCCTCCAGTTATGCTCTTTGTGTTCTCTGCTCATGTGGACATTGAAAGTGGAATACACACTGCTTTCAAAATTGCATCCATTAAATGGACAAATAACTTTGTGATGAACTTTGAAATGTGTACTTCGAAGGTGTTTGAAAAACACATCATCTGTGCTGGTTGCCACAAAATCACACAGCTGACATGAAAATTGTACAGGCTCTTGAGGTTGGGATGCACAATCCTTATGGATTCTCGACAGGTGAGTGTTTAGTGAATTGATCGAATTAAATGTGCAGGGACAGTCTTGGTACAAACATGGAAAGGGAACTGTTCTACTGTAGCCTCCATGTTTTAGTCTGTAGTGTCTCAGCAAGTAACCCCTCTTATCACAACTGAACTCACAATATTTACAGCTCTACAGCATGTTGTATAGCCACCTGAAAAACAGAAAATATGTTTTAGACTTTAATTCCAACCTAAGTAAAAAGTGAAAAGTACAGACACCTTCTTCAAAATGAAGAAGGAAAAGTAAAAGGTTTTAGAAAACCAGCGCCAAAACCCATGCACTTTATAATGTTACGTGATTTTAACCACAACCTTATTGTACAAAAGAAATTAAACGCCTGAAGTAGCGACCAAAACCAATGTGACGGTTAGGGGAAAAAAACGATCGAACACAACTAAACTATGGTACTAAGCAAAATTCACGGCAACAGCGCCAGTTATTATTGTAATGCTACAGAACCAACATCCCGCGGTTTGCATGTCCACTATCGGAGTAACGAAAAAAATCAAGCATGTGGTAAATTATTTATTCTGTACGCAACAGAAAGCTAACTTACCAATTGCTACCTCTTAGTATTAGCCGTTATCTGTTTGTGGCAGTTAGCCAGCCTCACGTTCGCTGCAAGCATTAATAACTACTGATCAATTCAGTCCCAAAACAGTAACAATAAGGGACTCCCACATAAGATGGACTAGCTTTAACGTAGGGTTAAATGACGCAGTTGATATCGCGGCGAAATATTATAGCTAACATTAACATTATGTTGCAGGCCAAGCCTGCCCCTTTAGGCACGTAGAGATGGGCGTGTGTGTGTGAGAGTGTGTGTATGTGTGCGAGTAAAGAGTACGTAATGGGGCCCGCGGCGGGTGTGTGTCGGTAGCAGAGACGGAGATATGTCGAGCTGCACATGATGAGACAGAAGTTATTGAAAAGAAGTGTGAGAAGTTGATGTATGCTCCAAGCAGTAAGTGTGGACAGTCGCTGCTGTTAAATAAAGTGCCCTGTTCTTCCCAACTGCAAAGTTTTGTTGGACTATATATTGGCTGTTACCACCAATGAGCCGTGCTAAGCTAGGCGGGCTAGCACTACACGAGGCTGCCCAACCACGGTTCGGCGGCTGACAGAGAATGGGTCGGTAACAATTAGTATGACGAACATATGATTTTACCTAGCAAGTAGAAACATTGTGCTGCTAACGGAACCAAATTTGTGCACTTACCAAACGTTGACAAACTGTTATTCCCCCATTCCATCAGCAAATGCTCCATGCAATCAGCATCCGAGAGTCTAAAGAAAGATGTGGTTTGGGCTAACTGTTTTTCACTGGTCGTCAAGCCCCTCCCTAAACCGGTAAAAACATGTACTTGTGAAGTGTCTCCGCTCAGAGGCATTAGTACAGCAAATACTTGTTTTAAGAAGTTTACAATTTACATGTTGTTTTGTAATGGTCCCGCCTTTTGGAAAGTAATGAAAAGATTAGTAATAATAGCTTGACTTAATGTGTAACAGAAAGTTTGGGTTTATGGTGTACAGTGGTTTATGGTGACTCCTACAAATCCGAAATTTCTATAATGGAATGATTTAAATTCAAATGTCTAGATAGATTAACTCCAGCTTTTCTAATAATATGACGGTAGGTATGCAGCATAAGTTACAATGTCAGTGCACCTTCGTAAGAAGTGAATAAAGTATGTAAACCACATAGGTTTAACCCTGACCTTACCTGTCTTCAAATTGTGCTTTCAAATGCAGAGCTCAGGTATTTCTCATAACAAATGACAACAAGTCAGTCATGAATCATATTAAATTTCACAGATATTATTAAAGGGATACAAGTACCAATTTTATTTAAAGGGATAAAAAGTGTTAAGTAAAAATGTAATCATGTGCACATTCTGTGTTAGTGACATATTTTGTGAGATCAGTATGCTGTTGCTTTTTTATGGCTTTTTCCTGTGATTTTGAAGCCCTATTCATTAAACATATTAGACAACAGAGTATGTTTATTTTATTTTATTTTTTACAGTTTGTCTATGCTGAGGTGAGCAGTACTATCTACCCATCTGCAAGGAATGAGTGACTTTTTAACAGGTGTGTATATTGCATGCCTGGACAGAGTGTTTTGATACTCTAATATTGTGTGCCCACTCTGTTGGTTCAAAACCCACTCTAGTGAGCACAAATCTGATATGGAATTAAAGGGCCAATTAGTCCTCAGGTAATGGATAACAACTCACAATCCTATGCTGCTCTGCTTTGATGCAGCAGAGAGAGAAAGGCAGACTAGGCATGAAATCCAGAGCACAGCGTTCACTTTGCGGCCTCCACCCTCTGGCTTCAGATGCAACATGGGCCTTTGATTTTCCCATTAGAAACCAGAATAGATGGAGTCGCTGCCTAAACCTACCTGGCTTATGATGTTCAAAAATGAGCTGTAGAGATAGCACTAGTCTAACTCCTCTCGTCCCCTCACACAGGGGCGTAAGTTAGTACAATAAAAGCTAATTTCAGGCTAACTGCTGTTCATTTACAGCTGAGCTTAACCAAAATCAGTCTTATATCCACTCATTGTGCCCCTCTCAGAGGCTGCAGCATTGGGATACAGGTGAACACGTTCTGCCACCGGAATGAAAGTGAACTGCCTCTACAGTAGTGGTTTTTAAGAAGTGCAGCTAAGTGACATGCTCTGAATAGGAAATGAATCAAAGGAAATTAACTAGAATAGACTAATGAGATTATAAGCAAACCTTTTGGCTATCGCTTTGACAACAAAAATCCAAAGCAAAAAAAAAAAACACCCCACTTTGAACATGTTTTATTTAAGACTTCTAAGAATTGATTTGAGATTTTTTCCCTATAAATTAATAAAAAAAATGGCTTTTTTTCAAATCTTTTTGACAATTTTTTATTTTTTTTTAAAAACTAATTTCTGCTTTGCATATGTCTAATAAGGACTGCACAGTGCTCCAGTGTTTAGTGCCAACTAGAAGATCCGAGGTTTGTGTTCTGTCCTGGGCCTGGAATCTTTCTCCATGAAGTTTGCAGTTTCTCCCTGTGCAGCGTGAGTTTTCTCCAGGTTCTCCGGCTCTCTCCCACAGTCCAAAAATATGCAGAGGTTAATTGTAGGTTAAATTGTCCATAGGTGTAAATGTGAGTGTGATTGTTTGTCTCTATGTGTGGATTGTGATAGACTGGTGACCTGTCCAGGGTGCCCCGTGCCTTCATCCTAAATCAGCTGGAATAAACTCCAGTCCCCCTGCCGACCCTAATGAGGATTAAGTGGTGTATAGATAATGGATGGTTGGAGGAATTTTTCTAAATAATAAAGATAATTATTGGCTAACAAATATGAACAGCATGCTGGAACTCAGTCCATGTATTTGGATTTTTATTAGGAGCCGAGCACCAAGGGTGCGAAGACCCTATTGTAACCCATTTGTGAATTATTTTACCATTTTTTGAAAATTTCATATGCTGGACACCAGGCCCAGTCTGAAGCCATCCACTCAAAAATTTTGAAATACTCATAGCACCACCTATTGGTAAGTGGAAGTTTAGGCATTACATTTGCATGTCCCATTGCCCCAAATTTTGTCATATAATTCTGGAAATTGGTCTGCTCATTCACAGTGTGAAGACTTTTGTTACAATGTGGTTGCCATGGCAATACATCATGGCTGTGATAACGTACTTTTTGACAGCGTAAAAATCCTCAATAATACACCAAAATTACCACACACATCACAGTCGCCTAAAGCAAGGACAGTGTGTGCATCTTGGCACTGCATGTGACATCGCGCTCCCTGCAGCATTTTTAACAAATAGTTCCTGCAGCACATTTCACCTACATCCATCAAATCTGATAGGCATATAAAGCACATCAGGATTCACAAAAAAGCCTGTTAAAGCCATCCCCTAAACCCAACAGGACAAGAAGTGTGAGATTTTTGGTATTTTTTTGTCGTTTTCAAGAGCTATACACTCATACAGGGTAACTACGAGACCTCAAATTTGGCCAGTATATAAAACAGGATGTAGTGATGAAAAGTTGTCAAAATGTTCTGCAAAAGTCTGAGGGCATGGCCATGGCAGCCCCTGGAAACTTGATCCTTAGCCATAAAACAGTAAATACTTTTTCACATGTTAGGAATGGTTGGAAATTCACCCAAGCTGCCACACACATCACAATTGGCTAAAAGAAGGACACTGTATGCATCTCAGCACTGCATCTGTCATAGTGCCCCTTGCAGCATTTTTTAACAAATCCACAATATTTGGTAGGCATTTGCAGCACATTACGGCAAACAAAAAAGTCTGTGGGGCCCAAACCCAACAGGAAGTCCGCCATCCTGGATTACTTGTGGGATTTTTGGTAATGTTGGTCATTGGGGATGACTCCAATAGACCTTAAATTAAATTTGGACTATATATAAAACAGGCCTTAATGATGACAACTTCTCAAAATCATCTGCATCAGTCAAAGGTCACAGCCATGGTGCCATCCAGAATTTTGATGCTTCACCATCAACTGCTGTGTAACTACCCTCTGCATGCTTTATTCTGGCTCAAACTTTACATATTTAATGACAGTCCTGCTGTGATCGCATCCAGATGCCAAATGCATATTCACAGCATGTGCCATAGTGCCCCCTGCAGCATTTTTATTAATTTAATCTACATCTACAAAATTTGGTATGCATATGTAGCACTGGCTAACTCCTCAAAGGGGGTAGCTCCAAAAGACCTCAAATTTGGAGAGTATATACCAGACACGTTAAGGATGAAAACTTGTCAAAATTTTCGGCATAAGTAAAAGGGCGTGGCCATGGCGCCACCTGAAAATTGATGTTTTGACATGAAAGAGGATATGCTGTGTAAATCCCCTGTACAAGCTACAATTTGCCTCAAACTTTACATGATTTATCAAAGTCTGACCCTGATCACATCCATATGCCAATATCCACTTAAAGTAATAGCACCATCTGCTCGAGAGGAAATACCATGTTTTACATTTTCATATTCATGTCCATTATCTTTTCATCCTCTTCACACTGGCTTCTAGTTATTTCTGCCTCTTTATATTGGCTCCTAGTGTGTTTCAACCTTGAAAAACTGAATCCTGGTATGTGTTATCCCAGGGGTGGGCAAACTTTTTGGCTCAGGGGCCACATTGACTTTTGAAATTTGACAGATGGGCCAGACCAGCATCAGATGGTTGGAGATTGTGCAAATTAATATGAATTATATGTTAAAGACAATACTGACAAAGTAAAGAATACTTACATTCAGTTTCAGTGGGAACAGTGTTGTTGGTCACCCTTTATTGCCAGTGCATCAAAGTCTGGTGTCAGTTTGGTTGTGGCAATTCTCAGGATCGATCTGAGGTGTTCATCAGTTAACTGGGATCTGTGATGTACTCTGTTGATGTTCATCACGCTAAACGTCTGCTCACACACTTAAGTAGATCCGAACACCACCACCATCATCTGTGCCATCTTCCAAATGTTTGGAAACTTGGCCTCACTTAGCGAAGCGTAAAAGTCATTCAGTTTAAGGGAGCTGAACTTGTCCTTTAAGACTGAGTCACTTTGAAGATCGATCAGTTCCAACTGCAACTCCTGAGGTGCTGTTTCTGGGTCTTGGGACAAGGGACATGATACCAGCTAAAGTGTCTTGTCAATTTTTTTCAAAATCAGAGAATTCTCTGTGTAGGTCGTCTAGTGATTCCTTATATTTCATCACAAGTCGACTGGCCTCTGTCAGCGTCGCTAGTATAGGGAAATGAGCGAAGGATTTTTTTGACATTTGTCTTGAGAATAAAGTCGATTTGGCTTTGAAGGCTATCACATTTGTGTATATTTCGTGCACAAAGTGATTTTTCCCTTGCAGCTTCACGTTCAGCTCATTCATGTGCGTCAGTATGTTCACGGCAAAAGCAAAATCACAGCCAATCTCTGTCGCGTGGCTCAGGAAGATCATCGGTTTTCCCGATTAACTCCAAAAATGAGCTAATCTCGCCTTTGAGCTCCCACACTCGCTGACATACTTTCCCCAAACTTAACCAGCGGACATGAGAGTGGTAAAGCAAGTCCTGGTGATCAGCATCAGTTTCTTCAAGAAACTTAATGAATTGATGATGCTGAAGCCCTCTCGCTTGTATAAAGTTAACGAGTTTTACGACTGGCTTCACGACATGATCAAGATGCAAAGCAGACTTACAGAGAGCTTCCTGATGGATTATGCAGTCTAGGAAAATCACATCCAGCTCAGGGTTTTCCTCCTTCACCTTATCCTGGATTCTTTTCAGCAGCCCAACGTTTTTCCTGTCAAGTTTGGCGATCCATCTGTGGTGACATCGGCGAGTTTACACCACGGCAGCTTCATCCTCTGGATGACCCCAGACACCCTGTCCTACAAGTACTTTCCACGTGTTTTCCCCTTCATGGATTCCATAGTCAAAAACTTCTCCGTTGTCTCAAAATGTTCATAATCCCTCTAATAAAAATTAAAAGCCGAGCAGTGTCTTTTATATCATTACTTTCATCCAGTGCTAATGAATATAGCTTGAAGGACTCCGCTTTCTCATTCAGTGAGCTGGTTAAGTCTTCGTCGATTAATTCAACATGGCAAGTAACTGTCCTGCGTGATAAACTAATTTTTTCAAATTTGTTTTTGCTCTCTGGACACAGGAGACCTGCTGTCTCTACCATGCATTCTTTCAAAAACTCCCCTTCAAAGAAAGACTTGCTAGCCTTTGCTATTTGGAATGCTAGAAAATAGCTTGCCTTCGTGCTTGACTCTTGAATCGTAGTTTGCTGAAAAAACATATTTTGCTGAGTCTGTAAACTGCCAAAATCTGAGCCGTAGCTGTCCGTACTTGCGCTGACTCGTTGCTAGCTTAGTCAGCATGCTTCGTGGAAAAGTGCTGGCTGATATTGTGTTTTTTAAAAACCGCAACGGTTTAATTGCAAATAAGACATACAGCCTTTGAATGGACTTCAGCGAAAAAGAAATTTACCATTCCACTCCTTCTGAAACACTCAACACTCACTGCCGACTTTTCTTTTCTTTGATCCTCTCATTGTTACGGCAGGGCTCAATGCAGTTGCAAAGTAGAAGAAGAGAAAATAAACCAATAAAGGTCACTTGTGTCTGGAGCACGCCATCTAATGGGGTCAACAGAAACGTCGAGTACTGCAGGGGAAGGCCAAATGATCAGTTCTAATATTGACAAAATTATTTCACAGGCCAGATTGAAAAGCCCAGTGGGCCGTATGTGGCCCTGGGGCCATAGTTTGCCCATGCCTGTGTTATCCTCTTTCTGCTGGCTATCAGTATGTTTCACTCTATTTAAACTTACTCCCGGTATGTTTTAGTCTTCTTATTTTTGGCTCCCAGTATGTTTCAGCCTCTTCCCAATGGCTTGAATATATTTTGTCCTCTTTTTAAAACATCAGCTGAGCTTTAGTATTTTTCTGACTTGTATGTGTCATTTTCCCTCCTTATGAAGCACACTGTAACTTTGAAAAATAGTGTTTTCGCACGTATCGTTTATAGGAACTTTGTGATATAATCCTTGAAAATGGCCAGCTACGTCTCTACACCTTCACTTATGTGTCACATCTCAACATACACCACACCTTGATGTGTCCCGACATGCGTTAATGTGCGAGAACCTGCTCAATGCTATTATTACAATTATTGCAGTGCTTTCTTCAGAAAAATTAGTGTCCTAAATGATTCATACATTATACATTATTTTTACTTACTACCAGACTGATTGTTTCTGAGATACTTAAATTTAAATAGCATCTGTGAAATCCTTGCTAAAATCGAATATTGATCTTGTTAAAAGTCATCAAAGATAACTGAGAAGCAGATGGTGGAAGATAGGAGGCCAACAATTGGACTGCATGACTGGTCATAATTTCAGAAGCTGGTTACTGGCATGTTCAGGCTAGCTAGATAAAAGCCAAATTAGCTTCCCGGTAATTCCGGATAGTTTCTCTCTTAATCAGAAAGCTGAAATAATGGTCCCTTAAGAGGCTTTGTAGAATGTTCTCTCATCAATTTTGACCAGTACAGTCTGTACAGTTTAGAATTAGATTTTCCTAACA
This sequence comes from Acanthochromis polyacanthus, assembly GCF_021347895.1. NCBI lineage: Eukaryota > Metazoa > Chordata > Actinopteri > Pomacentridae > Acanthochromis > Acanthochromis polyacanthus. Next base: position 14,284,214 of record NC_067123.1, read on the forward strand.
AAACAAACTCATAAAAAGCTCTAAATGTTGGTGTCTGATTTGGAATTGAATCACAAAACATGTGAGACTAAAGTAAAGCAATGCTTATTTACTACTATCAAGATAAAGTTATCAGTTGTATTTGTTTTGCAGTTTGGAGTTTTCATATCTTGAATATCCATTTGTTCATATCGGCCTTTTGCAAAAATGTTAATTGTATGAGGATTTTTCAGACACAGCTGTAGCTAATCCATACATGTCTGTAGTTACGGTGGATGCTGATAGCAGTAATGTATTACATTTTAATCATGAATTACTTCAGTTTTCTCCTCAGGGCTTTCTTTATTAATTGTCCCAGCATTTGTGCTCACACCTGCTCTGGGGCCTCATTTATAAAGCTTGTGTACGCACAAAACAGGGCTAGAAATTGGCGTAAGCCACTTTCTACGCAAAGGTTGTGATTTATAAAAACAAACTTGGCGTGAGAATGTGCGCACTGGTGCGCCAACCTTGATTCTTGATGCTTGCTTACGCACAAAACAGGGCGTAGAAAGTGGCGTACACTGTGTACGTTGTGATTTCTAAAAACAAACTTGGCGTGAGAATGTGCGCACCGGTGTACCAACTGTGATGCTTGCTTAAGCACTTTTTGGAGACAGAGGGAACGGCAGTGCCGGAGGGTGAAGTGGCGAATTGAAACCAGATTGATCTCAAACCTTTATTATTATCACATATTAGACTTGTAGAGCCAGGTAATCATAAACCCTCATTGTTGTAGACGTTCATATAGTGCGTCATTCGGCCGACGACTGTATTTGCAGAACTATGTTCATATATCAACAGGAGCGGATTGAACGTTATTTCATTCAGTCTTTTGGCCGAAGGGCCGGTCCACATCTGGGGCCGGTGCGGTGATCTTTATTAAATAATTTTGTTAACTGATCACCCGGCGCCCGTATGGCTCATCAGGGAAAGCAGAAGACCCATTTGCAGGGATGGTCTCCGACGCAGTGGCCCGGGCTCGATTCCTGCCCGCAACACTTTTATGCATGTCTTCTCCCCATTTCCTGTCACTCTTCACTGTCACTATCACAGTAAAAAGGCAAAAAAAAGTAAAGAATTTTGTTTATTTATCCATATGCGGCCGAATGGGATGAGCTTCCAACCAATAATCAGCCCTGTACAGGCACGCAGGCACACATGCTTCACACCACAACCCCCGAGTGAAAATGAATTTGTCTATGTGAACCGAAAAAAATGTACATTCAATCAGTGTACAAATTATTTGTACATTGGACATGATCATAACAAATTTAGTGGCAGGGTGGCCTGGGTCAACACATGATTCATTCATCCTGACGCACAGCAGTGAAAAGACTGCCAGCCGGCGCTGCGTGGAATGCCGTGGATCCCGCAGCTTATTTATATACAGATACATTTATGAGTTACTTTGCATTGACCATTCATGGTAAAATGTGGGTGTGTTGTGGTGTGTTGAGGTGGATCCACCTGTGCAATCTTCCAGCTGGTGTGTGATTGATAAAGAAATTGCATGCAGCTGTGCTTATGCAAAGTTTTATAAATCAGGGGCGAAGGGCATACGCCCATTTCGGATTTTCGGCGTACGCAAACTTTAGTATGAATCCTACGCAATGTTTTATAAATGAGGCCCCAGGTCTCTGACACTCTTGGCCTTTAACTCTACTTGTTCCTGCATAATATAGTTGAAATAAATATGTTTTGTTTGTGTGTGCTTTACTAATTTTAGTCTGCTGACATATTTGTCTTAAATGTAACCGTTTCCCACTGCTGAATTTTGCTCTATGAAGTAACCCTTCAAATAGAGTATGCATGATTTTCACTCTGTTGCTTGCCTCCGTTATTATGTTCAGACATACCACCCACCCTCTTTCATCTAAATGGCACCTTGTTGCTTTCTTTTGTGTGGTTACTCTAGAAACAGAAGTGACTGATGGAAGACCAAAGAACTGGTATGAAGACATATCAGTGTGTCTGCTTTCTATTGAAGTGGCCACATAGCATTTACAAAAGAACAAGCAGGACTAATAGCATTAATGGTTCCTTTCACTATAGTCTAAGAAAATTTATACCAGTGAGCAAACAATACACAACAGAGAGCAGTTATATCAATTAAGTGTCAAACACTTCTATTATCTGAAAGTTCTTCTTTTCAGTAAAAAACTGTCACTGTAAAATTCATTTCCAGAGTAGATGCAGGGATGAATAAACAACAATATCAAATGCATGTAAACATGGATTTAAAATTTAGATTGAAAAATAATTACCAACCATGGAAAGTTTCTGCAAAGTAACTATTTAATAATCTGATTGCACTTGGAATGAATGAGAATTTGTAATGCTTACTGCTAATCTTTGGTTTTCTATAGCAAAGCTTAAAGGCAAAACCTTAGACTGTGGGTACAGAGTGTGACTGCAGTCAGTATGAGCTTGATTTAAATGCTTCTGTTTCAGTGCTTGCAGTTTTCCTACTGTTTCTGACAATACTGTTCAGGGAATCCTTACTTGTCACACAGAGGAACCAACAAATTATGCAAGAACGACATACACACTATGTACCATTTATAAAACAATGTACAATAATATTCATTTTCTAATAGAGTGTATGCGGTGCTGATGCTTCTGTGTTTTAGTTCATGAAAACACAGAGCAACATCATCTTTATTTGGACTCAGTCCAAATAAAGATGTGCAATACAAAAAAGTGTGTGCTTCTTTCATGACCAAATGCTTCATTATGTATTTACTTTCTAAAGCTTCTTTTGCTAACTCTAAAATATCTCACTCATATGCAGTGCTTAACAGATTTATTAGATCAACGACCCAATGTATGACGTTTGCCACCGCTGCCCTAAATTAGCAATATTGATGATTGAAAAAATATTTCTTAATGTTTCTGTAATGGTTAAGCCACCAGTATGTGCAAATTCTTTAATCAAAATCCAAATATACGGTTTATCAAAAGGCAGAAAATATTAATCATGCACATTATTATTTTTTGATTGAGACAATTACAAATTACAGTTATTTGCTTGCATTCCTGAACAGAAAATTTTGTTTTAATCTTTGTGTTACGGTTTCACAAGGAGGCTCAGATGCAGGGAATGAGAGACAATACATTTCAAGATAATTTACAGTGTTTATTTACAGTATGTCAATAAAAAAAAACATTCAACTAGTGGACTACAGTTGCCAAAACAGGAACTACAGAAGGAAGTGACGATTGTCAAAATAAAATTGGCTATTGGACGAAACCCTCCATCAGGATGGTGGGGAACTACAAGGTATTATGAAAATGGTGTACAGACAACAGAGCACAAATAAATATAAATCATGAACAGAACCCACTACTGGGTAGCAAAAGATTACACAGTTAAACAGGGACAAAAGGCTAACCCACGGAAGTTAGAAAGTTAGGAAGTTGTGTGAGTAGGAGCAGGAGACGGCTTGAAGTGCACGTGGCCCAGGCCCAGGTGTAGCATGGATGGTCTGGAACAGGGAAGGATTCGGAGTGGCAACAGACAGCTGAGGCTTGAGGTGGGTTGACATATGGCTTTGAGCAGGTGGAAATCCAGGCTGCAAAAAAGAGCACAAAATGAGAGTTAACTGAAGGACTAGGCACAGGGAGCTGAACAGAACAGCAAGCAGACTAATGATTGCGTGTTCACAGTCCAGCGTAGAGTGATGTCTGAGGTCTGCTTTTATGACCGGGAGTGGATGGTTGAACCACTCCCACCTGCTCGCTCCAATCCGATGCCAGATTACAGATGTCATGCACCTGCTGCTTCCTGCTCCAGCTGCACCTGCCAATTAAACACACTGAGAGAGGGGAGAGCACTGCCATTATCTGGGAGCCGCGGCTGCGGCTGTGACACTTTGTATGTTATTCTTGCTTAATTTCTGACTTCTCAGGGAATTCCAATGGGTTGGCTCAAATTTGGTTATAAAAACGTGAATTCAGTTTGAAATTCCTCACTCCTGTTTAAAATGGTGAAGCATGGGGAACTCACTAAAAAAGACGGAGCATTTCATGATGCTGGATGATCTTCGAGACAAATAGGGCAAGACATAAAATGTTCTCACAGTGTGGTCAAGTATGCCTTGGACTCGATTGCAGAGACTGGTGCTTGCAAAACGCTGCAACTAACGATTATTTTAATAATCGATTAATCAGTCAACACTTTTTTGATTAATCGATTAATCCGATTAAATAACAACACATTTTAAATTTCCACTGCTTTATTCAGAAATAGAAGATTTGGACTGACAGAGCAAATAAGATCAATGTACTGAAGCCTTCGTCTTCAACCATCGACAGAGGCCTCATGTCAATGACGATCATACTGAGGATGCTCTCTGCCAAGGCAGCTGCTTGCTGTGGTGTATATGATGTCTTTCTCATCATGAAGCCTGTCATTGTTTGCTGCTGATAAAATGAGAAAGATAGTATGGTATGAGTATGTATCATTGCACAATTTACAACAACTCAATAATTATCTTGTTTTATATGCAGGATTAGGTAAAGGCATGTAAGTAGTCCAAAGAGCAAAACACAAAGCACACACACACACCCACACACACACACACACACACACACACACACACACACACACACACACACACACATGTGCACACATATGTATAGTAGTGCTGTCAAACGATTAAATTTTTTTTATCAGATTAACCACGGGGTTTCTGTGGATTAATTTCGATTATCACGATTAAATAGCATTCATTTTTAATCTATATTAATAGTGTTTGATTTTACGTGAGCAAACAGATTCAAGAAAGAAGGGAAGATATATATGCACTTCACATGTTTATGAAACACTTGTGCGTCGGTGAAAAACTCCTTCCTGTAGAGTGGTCATATTACTGTAACTTGGTGGACTGTTCCATCTTTGCGCGACACAACGAATCGACAATGAAATTCGTTGCCAATGCTTTTAATAATCGATTTTAATTGATTTAATCAATTCATTGTTGCAGCCCTAGCACCAAGGAAGAGGTGGAAAACAAAAGCTAACTGGAGTAGTTGCCAGGCACCTCAAGATTTGAAGTACTAGAGCAAACTCAAACTTTATTTATTTGTATAGCACTTTTCATGTAAGAACAACACAAAGTGCTTCACAAGCAATTAAAAACAGAGAAGACAATAAATAAATACAATTAGAAATAGGAATAAAAATAAAAAATAATTAAAAAAAAACTTTCCCACCCTCCCTACATATAGACAGCCATTCACATGCACACACACACATACACAGACTCACACACCCACACACGTCCACACCCAAAAGGTATCAACATGACATCATCATGACATGGCAAGGCCCGGAGGCTAGAAGCAAGGAAGGAAGAGGGGGGCAGCCACACTGAGAGGGTCGCAGACCGCTGAAGGTGCAACCCGGTCTCACAGGGATTCGTGAAACTGTCACGTAAGTTTTAGTTTCGGTTTCGTGCGCACCAACACGATTTCGTCATGTTTTTCGTGCCGCTCACCACGAAATGTTTTTCGCTGTGGTAATCACATCTGAAAGTGGTTTATACCGGCGGATTCATGACGATCTAAGCTGTCCATCGGCGTATACTGCTTGTGTGATCGCGTTTGCGGCCGCCGGACATTCTTGAAATTCCTATGCAAATTGGTAAGTGTACCACCGGCTTATGGTTAGGTTATGGTTAGGTTATGGTTAGGGTTATGTTTAGGGACGATGTCATGCAAAATATAGCGTTGGATTCGCCACGGTTTTACATTAAAAATATAATATACACATTCTTTTGAAATACGTTCTGAGTGGCACGAAAAGTCCGCCGTTTAAAATACATTGGTGCGCATTTCGTGGTGAGCGGCACGAAAAACATGACGAAATCGTGTTGGTGCGCACGAAACCGAAACTAAAACTTATGTGACAGTTTCACGAATCCTCGTGAGATCGGGCTGGAAGGTGGGGGTTTTGGGGCAGGGGAGTGAGGTAGGGATGGGGGTGGGGTGGGGTGGTAAATAAATAAATAAAATAAAAATATAAATATAAATATAAAATAAGTTAAAATAAAGTTTAAAATATGTAAAACCATAAAACCCTAAAAGTTCAAAAATTGAATACTAAATAATAATAACAAAAAGCATAAGAAGAAGGGTTAAGAATTATCAAAACAAGTTGAAAGCCTGGTTAAAAAGATTAGTCTTGAGCCTCTTTTTAAAAATATCAACAGTCTCTGCAGCCCTGAGATTCTCCGGCAGGCTGTTCCACAAATGGGGACCATAGTAACCAAATGCCACTTCCCCGTGTGTTTTAGATCTAACTCGTGGTATAGATAAAAGGCCCGCGCCAGAGGACCTCAGGGCTCGCGAGGGTTGATATGGTAAAAGTAAGTCTGATAAATAAGAAGGCCCAAGACCATTAAAACATTTATAAACTAATAAAAGAACCTTAAAATAAATCCTGAAGTGTACGGGGAGCCAATGCAGTGATTTTAAAACTGGTGTAATATGCTCCCGCCCTCTGGCCCTTGTCAGCACTCATGCGGCTGAATTTTGTAATAATTGAAGATTCGATATACTTTTTTTTTCGGAAGACCAGACACCAGGGCATTACAGTAGTCCAAACGACAAGATATAAAAACATGCATCAGCACCTCCGTGCTCGCCTGAGAGAGAAATGGGCGGACTCTGGGTATATTCTTAAGATGATAAAAAACAATCTTTATGTTTTTAATATGTGGAATAACAGAAAGCTCAGAGTCAAAAATTATGCCCAATTTTTTAACAGATTTGATGGTTTAAAATCCTTTAGTTTTGGTAAAAGTTTCTCTCCCTGGCGTTCACTAAAACCTCTGTTTTGCTCTTGTTGAGCTGTAGGAAATTCACTGCCATCTACGACTGAATATCTGAAATACAGTTAAAAAGGGCATCAATTGGCCCTGTGTCATCAGGAGACACGGCGATGTACAGTTGCGTATCATCAGCATAACTATGGAAGCTGATGCAGATTAATGATTCTGAATCAGAATCCAAAATCGTTGGGTCAGCATCGTTGTGTTTATGTCTGCAGAAAAACTGGAGAACATTTTTATGCTAGATATATTGCACCCACAGTGAAACATGATGGAGAATCCATTATAGTATGGGGTTCCATTTGTGGAAATGGCAAGGGCAAATTAGTTAAAATTGATAGCTTTGTGAACAAGAAGCTCTACTACAACATCTTGGTGCATCATGGACTCCCATCTAGACTGAACCTGATTGGTTGTGGGTTCATATACCAAGAAGACAATGACCCCAAGCATACTTCAAAGCTGTGCAGAGACGATTTGACAACGGAAAAGGAATCTGGAGTACTGGAACTGATGGACTGGCCAAGTCAATGTCCAGTTTTAAATCCTGTTGAACAGGTCTGTGATTTATTGAATTCAAAAAATTGATCGCACAGAAGTTTAATCTAAAGCAAGTCTTTGAACAGCTACAAACTATTCATAACTCAATAACAAAGGACACTGTCAAAAAGTACATATACACAATGACAGCAAGAATGCAAGCTGTTATCAGGGCCAAAGGAGGTCATTCCAAATATTAAAATTATTGGTTAATATATGTGAATAAGGACTATTTAGTTGTTCCAGTGTTATTTTTGTTATTTTGGTAAATAAATATCAATACAATTTTTAGTTTGAAACAAGTTTTCTAAAATATTTGTGTTTTCTTGTTTTCATGAGAGGTAGTCTCATAAATTTGTTAAGCAAAATATATATACTAGGGCTGGGCACATTAACATGTTATTAGTACATTAATGCATTAATTAATTCACAACTGACAATTAGCTTGCGATGAAATATATGTGTGTGTGTGTGTTTATATGTATATAAAAAGAGTCAATCTATAAATGAGTTATGAAATACATCTTGTCTTGTACTTCCTGTTGCTGCAAATTAGAGGTAGGAATCTTTGTGCTGTACCACATAACAGGTCTCAGACAAAGAGATGTTTTAATTTTTTTGGTTTTAAAATAAGCACTTCACTGAACAGTAAAACTTTCATGCTTTGAAAATAAAGACCTGAATTCATCTCTCTTAATATTTTGTCCCCAGTATTATCAACTTATGTTACAGGGAGACACAGCCCTAGTCGCAGACAGAGAATTCAGCACACCGAAAAATGCAGAATAAAGTTTATTACAGGAACCAAAATACAATGCTGAAGAGAGAGGGAGGAAATGAAAATAACTAGGGACCAGTTGAACTAAAACTGATGCTACAATAAACTAAAAAACCCCCACTAAAGGCAGGATTCTACGTACTATACTAGAGACAACTCAAATTAACCTATATAAAAAACAAAACTCAGGAAACTAACCATTGCCAAGTACCACTAGGCTACGAAAGCTGGAGGGAGGGGCTATTACGGAGAGCTATCACTTGGCTAAGAGCCTACTGAACATGATGAGCGACAAAGTATTTTAGAATGCCCACACAGCGAAGAACAACAGAGAATGAAACAGCAATCAAGTCCGGAATCAAAAAGGCCTACAGGCGAATTACAACAGAAATGGTCAGTAAGTACACCAGTACACAGAATGCCAATACGGCGAAGAATAATCAGAAATAACAAAACTGCTGTGGACATGAAGCTACAACTAATCCCTACTCTCATAAAAAAAAAAAACTCAACTGGGGGAGGCAGCCTGCCTGAGAGAGGGCCAAGGGTATGCGGGAGAGGAGGCGTGTGGCGTGGAGGACAGGTGAGCAGAGCGGAGGACAGAGAGCTGAATTCCAGCCAGCTTTAGGTCTGTGTTGTCAGCAGGGTTGGCAGAGAGCGGATCATCGTCATGAACAGAAGAGAACAGAGTTACTTCACAGAAAGGATGAAACTAACAACAGAATACTGGCCTGTGTTTACTGACGCATGTTAAGCTACGGTCTGGTGGGGAGTGATGATCCAAGCCCAGTGTTATGGAGGAGGATGATGGTAAACAGGTGGAGATGCTCCCCCGCTGCAGGTGTATCGAGTCAGGTAATTAGGTAATCACACGCCACACAGACCAGCTGAAGGGAATAGGGAAGGAAGAAGGAGGAGAGATTGCCACAAAGCAGAGAAGGCAGGGACCGTGACAACTTAGGATGCACTGGGTATTTTCTGCATTCCCTGTACGTCCATCTTGCACTTATACAGACGAGCCACATTCAGATAGATGCTAATTAAGATTTGCTTATTGAGTTAATATGTTTTAATGCATGGGTACTGATCCCTGCCCCTCCTCTTCTACTTTAGTGTCAAATCATGACCTGAAAATCAATGATAGACAGTAGCAAACTAAAAGGCATTTCTAAAATGCAATTACAGGCAGCCAATACAGAGTGGGAGTGACCCTCTAACATGTTTGTGTCACAGCTGAGTTACTCATGCCTTTCCTTCAGCTCGTATATCAGATTGATTATAGCTTGTCATAGATTTGAGAAGAGGTTCTCCAGAGTTAGTGGAAGTTAAAATGGCAATTTATTGGATTATGGGTATAATTTTATGTCAAGCAACCACTCTGTATCATAATGAGATAGCTGTGCTTTTGTGACTCTCTTTCTGCACCTGCCTGCTACCCCTCCTCATCCTCAGACCCGAGGTCAGCTCCAGCATACTCTCTATTCAGCTCTCTACGTCTTTGTTCTTGAGCAAAGAACAAATTTCATTATGAATGTAATAGCAAATCAAATAAAGCTCCAGACGAGATCATATTTCTGAATATGTATTTTCCATGTCCCGGGATCTGAGAAGAATCTGGGTTATAACTCAGGGTATGTGGAGGAGGGTGATTATACCCTTTAGTGCTGATGCAATAAAACCTTCTTTTACTTTATGATACTGCTGCAGGCAAAACTGCTGAAACATTTTTTAATCCAACTTCATGCATGTCATGATACTTGTTTTATTTAGTTTCTTATCTTTGCCTTGACTGTTTAACACACTGCAGTACTGAAAATACTGTAGGATCAACCAACCAAAATAAACTTTTAGACAGAGAAAGACCTACTTTCATTCATCTATAATCCAGTTCCTCCAAGATTTCCTCACGGGTGTTTTTCGTGATTGTTGTGGCTGAAAATGCCTGAATTCGCGGCAGCTTTTCTAAAAAATTGTGATAAAAGTTTTAAACTTATTTGTTGTGATAAAATTGCGGGAGACAGTGACAATTGCTAAAAAGCTGCATTTTTTTTCCAACTTGTAGAACATGTTTCAACACTGTAATTGGCAATATTTATTCCTAAATTAATTATTTAACGTTCCAACCCATTTCCACAAAAGATGGCATACCACGGTTGGAGATTAGCAGCAGCCAGATACTGGTTTAATATTACGTGGATGGTAGATTTGCGGCACAAATTGATAATTTACTATTGAATGAATCATATTTGGAGATATCTGTCAGTGGCTTTAAAAGTTCATTTCACTTCCTGGCACACACGTGTTCACACACACGCTCACGGCTTGTCACGTCAATTAACAAAAAGAGAGCACAGTCCTCCACCAAGACTGTTCATTACCTGACCTTGTGCTGAACACAGGTGTGTGTTCTGCATGTGTACATACCAAATCGCGTGACCTAAACATGTAGCGGGCGACAGGAATTGATGGGACTCAGAAACACCCCCACAATTTAATCAGTTGTTCCTTGTATTGTTTCCGATACGTCCACAGAGGTAGATTTGTTGTAGGATCACAATCATGTGATCGTCAGCAGGCTGCTGAGGTAGCGTTCACTTGTTGCCATGGTTACCGTGCTGCTATCAGACGCAGTGCCGCTACCTCAATGGGAAATCTTTAACAAATTCATGGATCCAAATTTTAACCCGTATCACTGCCGAAGTCTAATCGTGTCATTTCTGACCGACCCTGAAAATTTCATTCAAATCTCTGAGTCAGTTTTTGAGTGATGTTGGTAACAGAGGAATGATTCACACACGCTGATCGTCACATAACTCTGCCATGTTCTTTGGTGGAATAATTAATCTAATTTACCTCATTCAGTGCTCTAACGGATCTGGATGCAACAGTTTCCATCATGGTGATTTGTCTGGTCTGTTGTCCGCTCATTTCAGCCATTCTAATATGTTTCATGTTATTTTTTTTTTAAAGTGTGTATCAATCAATGATTTTTTTTCTTTTTTTGTATTCCACCACAATGTTGCACGGTTGTAAAACAGTTTAGCTCCACTTGGCTGAAGAACATTAGTGAATTAATTGTATATCACAGTCTTCAGGAGTATTTTTTGTTGGTAAATGAGATACATTAGTATCGCACGTCTGCATCTTCAAACCAGAAACAAGGAAGTGAATTTGGTGACGTACGTGCATTATGTTTGCGCTGGGAGCTGCTATGATTGGTGGAACTCACGGGAGGCGGGCCAAAATTGCGGGAAAGTTGTAGTGATTGGACAAAATTGCAAGGCCGTGCAAAATTTGCGGAGATTGGTTGATTTCATGTGAATTCGCGCTATCGCAGCATCGCGAATTCCTGGAGGGACTGATAATCACAGACTGGAAGGTCTGTGTGTTCACTGTGATCACTGAAGCAAAGACATTAAGGCACGCCCCCCAGATGTTCAACATTTAAGCAAGACATGTTTCAGATCTGGCAGGATGGTGTGAAGTTTATGTTATCAGGAGGAAACTACAAGAAAGCTGACCTCCAGAGCATTCCAGAACACACATCTCCAGACATCCAGGGTGCTTATTGTGCCAAGTTTAACCCACAGTCACTGTCAAGGACCAAATGGCTGCCAGAAACACTGACTGATTTGTGACCCAGCAGGAAGAGGGGTCAAAATCTGATAACAGCATTTAAAGGATTTCATTTCACCAGCAATACCGCAAGGAACAAGAGCTTCACTTTAGGGCAAAGAAAGACCATCATTCCATCATCCTAGATTTAATCATTCTTTACGTATACTCATTTAAAAGAACTGTTGAACATTTTGATAACTTCATTCTGATCAGTTTATACCATGCTCTCCACTTACATATTTTATTTTACTTATGAATATGACAACCTAGAAGTTCAACAATTTCTAATGGCGTAGAAGTGTTTAGTCTTGTTTTGATCCTCTGTTTAACTGGAGAACAATTACATCAGTGGTGAGTCACACTACTGGATTGCTGAGAAAACAGAAAACTACCAAAAATGTTATCTGAAAGTGTAACTCTGTGAGGGACATCAGCCCTCTCAAAGGAGGTTGTACCAGACCTGCTACTGAATTAATAACATGCAAAAGTCCCTTTTAAAAGACCTTACCTGAAAGCACCACATTGAGTCCTCCTTCCCCAAAGTCAACCTTCCAATTCTACAATTCTACAATTTCATTTAGCAGACGCTTTTGTCCAAAGCGACGTACAACACAAGCAAGAATTCAGACATAAGGAAAAACCTGTAGTAAGTGCAAAAGCGCTTCAAGTGCGACTGGTCAGAGGTGTTGCCATCAAGTTGCAGAAGAATTGCTGAACCCCCCCCCCCAACCCCCACCCCAACCCCCACCTTTTTTTGTTTTTGTTTTTTTTATTTTTTTGGGAGGTTTTTTTGTTTTTTTCAACTTTGTCAGTGCGAAATAAGTGCTGGGTTTTGGACCGCCTGACTTATTCTACCCCTAAGGTGGAGTCGGCTTTAGTGCCTAGGTGTTCTCTGAACAACTGAGTCTTCAATTGTCTCTTAAAAGTAGAAAGGGACTCAGCAGAACGCACAGAGTTTGGTAGTTTGTGCCACCATTTGGGAACAACAGAGGAGAAGAGTCTGGCTAGAGATTTCAAGCCGTGCTGGGCTGGAAGCACTAGGCGTCTCTCACATGCAGAGGGAAGTGGGCGTGAAGGGGAGTAGACCTAGATCAGGGAATCCAGGTAGGCTGGGGCCGTTCTTGTGAATGTTTTGTAAGCCAAGAGGAGAGTTTTGAATTTGATTCTGGCTGCAACTGGAAGCCAGTGAAGGGAGATGAACAGGGGAGTGACATGAGCTCTTTTGGGCTGGTTGAAGACCAGACGTGCTGCTGCATTCTGGATCATCTGTAGCGGTTTGACTGTACATGCAGGGAGACCTGCCAGAAGAGAGTTGCAGTAGTCAATGCGTGACATCACAAGAGACTGAACCAGAAGTTGTGTGGCCTGTTGGGTCAGGAAGGGTCTGATCTTCCTGATGTTGTAGAGGGCATAACGACAAGATCGAGAAACTGAGGCCACGTGAACCTTAAAGCTGCTGTCCGGAGTTTCCGTTTGTTTTCAATTTATGTATCATTTTTTAACAAAGCTTAAATGTGTTAGTCTAGTTCGATACTATAATATAAAGTTAGTATAACGCGATATGAAAATTTATTCCTGAGCTCCGCCTTCCTCTCATAGACCCCCATGTTATTCCAAAAAGCGCCGGTCGCTGCCGACCAATCAAGTTCGAGCTTCAGCTTTGCCATGCTGTCAATCAACGGTTACGCGCACAGCAAGCAAGCCCATGCAGAGGTGGGCGAGCTATGCACTACGCAACCGCGCGCACATTTGTTTTGCTTGTGGAGGAGAGAGCATCAGGGCTCAGCAACTTCCAGAAAAGTTACCAATCCCACGGCTTGTCAGGCCAAGAGACTGCAGGACGTTTTTTGGCTCGGGGTGCTCGCGTCGCTCCCCGACCACGGCCTCCATAGCCCGCCTGACGGCTTCGTTTAGATGCCCGGCGTCTGGGACATACTCTTCGTCAGAGGAGTCATGCAATTCTGAACTCTAGATAGAAATAAACAAACAATGTAACACATATACACGCGTAAATGCACTAAGTTTGATAAACAACGTCATCGAGAGGGATACACGAGTGTAATCACATATTGAAACTTTACTCGTTCGTCCTAGCAGATTCATGTTATTTTGGTATTAGGACAAGTTAGACTCAATACAGCATTCTAACGTAATTCCTTTATTATTTACTAAATGTTCTAAATGTACAAGAGTGGAAAACAGCAAAACAGGCAGGATGCTGCAGCACTCCGGGCACTGCTCTCATGTACTGCGCGCGTACATAAATAAAGGGGCGAAATCAGAGAGAGGGAGGGAGGGTGGGACCAACAGTGTTTTGGGAGACGCTGTGATTCAAACTCCGGACAGCAGCTTTAAAGGTCAGCTGGTCATCAATCATGACACCCAGGTTTCTGGCTGAGTTTGTGGGCACAAGTAGGCTCGAGTGAAGTTGGACACTGATCTGAGGCTGAACAGATGGACAAGCTGGAAAGATCATGAGTTCAGTCTTAGACAGATTTAGCTGAAGGTGCCGTTCCTTCATTCATGTGGAGATATCAGCCAGACATGCTGATATCCGAGCTGAAACTGTTGTGTCTTCAGGTGGAAAAGAGAGGAAAAACTGAGTGTCATCTGCATAACAGTGGTAGGAGAAGCCATGGGAGCGGATCACTGCACCAAGTGAGGTGGTGTACAGACAGAAGAGTAAGGGACCAAGCACTAAGCTCTGAGGGACTCCTGTTGATAGGTCATGTGTCCTTGACACCTCCCATCGCCATGACACTCTGAAGGATCTGCCTGTGAGGTTGGACTTGAACCACATCAGGACAGAGCCTGAGATGCCGAGCTCAGTGTCCTTGTTCCTGAGCTATGTGTCCTTGTTCCTGAGAACCCTTCCTGAATTCCACTCAAGGTTTTCAAGACCATCTCGGAGGCTCCACTCTGTCCACTGCTGTCCTAACCTGCATCATCAGGCTGACCTGACCATCTATCAGCAGAAGCTCCACCGCAGCATCAGGAAGTGCACACAAGTAGCTTTCAGCCACTGAAACTTGGTGCACCTTTCTCAATTCTCTTATTACCAAACATAAATTCCTAGAAGGTTCCAAATTGTCATACCACTGAATTAACAACTACTTTCAGGTGTGATCTATTAATCCCATTTTCTGAGAATTCCAAATTATATTGCAATATTTCCCCCAATGAAACATTGTAATATCATGTTTCCTTCCTTCCTTTCTCCCTCACTCACATTCACCACATTGTTGATGTTAATGTATATTATTGATGTGTCATAGATAGTAGTTGTTACTGTGTTGTTAGTTTAATAAAGATCAGAATAGAATAGAATAGAATAGAATAGAATAGATCTTTATGGTCAGTGTTATAGAAAACAATGAAAATCGGTTTAGTAATCTCCAAATAGCAGCATTAAAATAAACTATATAGCACACCCTAAAAAATACATACAACATAAGAGCAAATATCCAGTATGGAAATGGTTTGAAGTATGGAAGTGGTTAGAAGCCTGCTATACACATGATTATTGCACATGATATGAATTGCACTGACATAAACATTGCACTTGTCAGTATGTGATATTGTCATTCGAGGGGACGGAGCAGACAGATTTAATAGAAAAAAGCTGTTTTTGAGTCTGTTGGTTTTGACTCTAAGTGTCCTGTAGCATCCACCTGAGGGGAGCCGGGAGAAAAGAGAGTGTCCTGGGTGTGAGGGGTCTCTGGTGATTCCCTTGGCTGTCCTCTAAAGTCTGCTAGTGTAAACATCTGTGAGGGGAGGTAGTGTGGTCCCAATAACCCGCTCTGCTGCTCTCACCACCCGTTGGAGGTCCTTCCTGTCCTCTGCAGTGCAGCAGGTGAACCACACTGTACCACAGTAGGTCAATAGGCTCTCAGTGATGGAGTGATAGAAGTTTATGAGCAGCTTTTGGGGGAGATGAGCCTGACGCAGCTTCCTGAGGAAGCATAGTCTCTGTTGGGCTCTTCCCACCTGGTGTGTAATGTGGGCGGACCATGTGAAGTCCGCAGAGATGTGGACCCCAAGGAACCTGAAGCTCTCCACTCTCTCTACCGCCTCTCCATCAATGTAGAGGGTGGAGTGCTCAGTTTTCTTTGATCTCCTAAAGTCCAAGACCATCTCCTTGGTCTTTCCAGTGTTGAGGTTCAGGTTGTTGTGATGACACCATCGTCGCAGATGCTGGACCTCCTCCCTGTAGGCTGATGCATCGCTGTCTCTAATCAGTCCTATGATGGTGGTGTCATCAGCAAACTTGACGATGGTGTTGCTGGAGTGAACAGGAGAGCAGTTGTGCATGTGTAGAGAGTAGAGGAGGAGGATGAGGACACACCCCTGAGGAGTACTGGCATTCAGGATGAGAATGGAGGGGATGTGGCCTCCGAACCTGACGTTCTGGGGTCTGTTGCTTAGGAAGTCCAATATCCAAGAGCACAGTGAGCTGTCAAGCCCAAGGTTGCTTAATGTCATAACCAGTTTGTGAGGGAGAACTGTATTGAAGGTGGAGCGGAAATCCACAAACAGAATCCTCACATAGGTGTTACTCCCTTCCAGGTGTGTGGGGGCTATGTGGAGAGATGTGATGATGGCGTCTTCCGTTGACCTGTTTGCCCTATATGCAAACTGATGTGGATCGAGGTCAACAGGGATAGCAGCCTTAATATGGAGTGATATGAGTCTTTCAAAGCACTTGGTTATGATGGGGGTTCGAGCAACAGAGTGATCATCGTTCAGGCAGGTCACTGTGTTCTTCTTGGGCACAGGGACGATGGTGGCGGTCTTAAAGCAGGTGGGGACTGTAGACTCTAGTAGCGAAAGGCTAAAGATGGTGGTGAAAACCTCTGCCAGCTGTTTTGCACATGACTTGAGCAGTCTTCCTGTGACACCATCTGGACCAGGTGTTTTTCTCGTATTGACTCTGCTCATCAGGTCAGAGACACTGGATGGGGGTGTCATCCCTCTCTGGAAGAGCAGTGAAGGTGGGGGCCTGTCCATTGCAGTGGTCGAAACAAGCGAAGAACTGGTTCAGAGTGTCAAGTCGGGTGCTGTCTGTGGAATCTGACATTGTCTGACCATCCTTATAGCCAGTGACTTTTTGATCCCCTGCCATGTTCCAGGTGTTGTTGTTGTCAAATGTTCCTCAATGCGCTGTTTGTATTTGCGCTTGGCCATTTTGATGCCTTTCAGCAGGGACCGCTGTGCCTCTTTGTAAGCCTGCTGAGCTCCTGACTTGAAGGCAACCTCCCGCGCTTTTAACAGGGCATGCACCTCACTGTTAAACCACGGTTTTCAGTTTGGGAACACTTACCCCCAATTTCAACATAACGCGAAAGTGCCGCACTGCGCTCTTGAATCGTACTGCGCAGCACTTAGAACCCATTGTCTTCTATCAGACAATTTCCACTGCACGCGCTGCGGAGCCCAGAAGGTTGGGGTTCGATTCCAGGTGTGAGTGAGTGAGTGAGTGAATGAGTGAGTGATATATGCATAGGGTGGCATAGCTCAGTGGGTAGATATAGAGTTCCCAGCAGCACTGAGTGATGGTGGAAGGCTGTATGCATGTCAGAAGTCTCAGCTGGCCTCCATCCTAGAGAGTCATGTTGCACCAGCAGACAATGCACCAGAGACAGATGTGCTGATAGTGGATGGGTCTGCTTTGGTCCATGCCTTGCCACCAAAGAAAGGAAAGACCTTTGAGGGCTATGCACTCCTGGATTTCCTGCCAGTGATTCATTCATGTAGTAGCAGACATATGTCTACGCATCTAGTGTTTGATGTGTACAACAAATCAAGTCTCAAAGCTGAGACCAGAGCACAGGGAGGCAGACGCAAGGTGACAGACAAGAACACTATCCCATCCAACTGGCGCAACTTCCTCAGACACGAGGACAACAAGACTGAGTTGTTTGAGTTCTTGGCAGACAGGGTTGCCCAAATGTCTGCAGAAAACATGGTCATTGTTACCAAGGGGTCTGCTGCCCTCAGCACTCATGAAGCTGATTTGGAAGGACTGGACAAGTGCACTCATGAGGAGGCTGACAGTCGCATCTTTGTGCATGCAAGTTAAATCCTGTTGCTTTCTTTTCAATGCAGTTCAATGCAATTAAATTTTTTTTTTGTTGGATATCTTCACTGATTGCGCATAATAGAACAACATTTTCTTCTCTTCTTTATTTTCTCTGGGGCTGGAGCCAGGTTCGCCTGGTTTGGTGGCCCATGATATCTGGGCTGTGCCCAGTGCCACTGCTGGTCTGTGGCTGGATACGGAGCAGGCAGAGCTGGGCTCTCCTAGCTCCGATAGTTTAGGTTGGACTTGGAGGTCTTCTTTGTTTAAATCTTGAATGACATGGTAGATTGTGGGAAACAGTTCATGATCACAATCCACGGCCATCTTGAAAAAAAGTCGCCATCTTGAATTTTCACGTGGCCAGGACCCTTATCTGAAAGAGTATATCCAGGAGGGTATCTGTGCAAAATTGTGTCACCATTTGAAGGATTTTTTTAGTTATCTGCTCCACTATTTGTGAAACAGGCTAGAGTTACCCCGCATTCCCTGGTTAGAGTTACCTCACTTCGTGAAACGGAAAACTCTGAGTTTTCCTCAATTCAGGGTTAACAAACTCAGAGTTTTCACTAAACCTGCTTTGTGAAATAGGCCCCAGATAAAGCTATCCTCCACTGTTGAAAATGTTTTTGTTTGTTTTCGGATTCGGCAACATAACATATAAACAGAAGGTTAAGCAAGCAAGACCATCAAAATCCTGTCACATTTTTTGATGACTGAAACAGTTAATACAGAAATGGGTACACCTTTGTCCAATATCACATATAAAATGATTCAAAATGAAACCACCCTTAAAAAACTTTATTATTTCGAAGCTCAAGAATGGAGTATTGCATCTAATGTGCAATTAATAACAAATACTTTAAAAAACATATATTTAAATACAGGCACAAAGAGAAACTCAGAGTAACAAAAATGACAATCTGATTGCAGGTCTCTTCAAAGACAGACAAGGATACAGGTAGATTGGTGACAGAAAATCAGTGGAAACAGTGGAACAGTCAGGTTGTATAGAATGAGCCACAGTACCACTAATCAGTATAACAGTGGCTATCCTCTTAAAAGCGGTCTGTTTCAAAGTTTAAAACCAAAGAATTTAGAAGCATTAAAAGCAGTAATTCAAGAAGAATGGGACAGGATTTCCCCTCAACAGTGTAAAAGGCTCGTGGGGAACATGCCAGCCAGGATTCGAGCTCTGCTGCATGCTAATGGCAGGACTGCTAAATATTAAGTTGATGATGTGATGGTTTATTTATTTTTTGTTCAGTTTTGAACACATTCTCTGTTATTTGTTGACTTTGATACCGTCAATGTTGAGAACTGACATACTGAAACTGTCAAGAATTTAGTCCTGTTAGTTTTTCTGGTACACAATAAACAAAAAGAAATATCATTTGTATTTTTTTGTGTCTGTCTAATGCAGCCACGCCTTTTGAAACCCAAAAAGATTTTTCCGCAAATATTTCCTTGATAACATTTGAGATTGTGTAAAATTTTAAGGGTGTCTGAAAACTTCTTTCCACCACTGTATGTGAGTGTGCTGTACGAGTTGCTATTGGGCTGTGTGTTATTTATAGGGCTTTATAAGTGTCTAAGATAAACAGTTATGCTACTACTTGAATTCAAACTCAAATTTTATTGTCTGTGATGTTATTTTTACTGACTGTTTTTCCCCCTGGATACACATAAGGAAATCTTACTGTTTGTTAATGGATACATACTGAAATATCTGGGGTAAATATGTCACTTTTAATTATCTTTATGTACAAATTACAAGTGTCGATTTATGGAATCATGTTATGTATACTGATTCTTGAATCAACTCACATTTTCTGGTTCACTTAGTGTGTATTATCAAGACTAAGACAAGCATTATCAGACTACTTTATCACTTCAAATCATGATGTACTAATATCCTTACAAAATGAAAGTTTACATAAATAAACTCAACTTATTCAATTAAGATCTTAAGGAACAAAACTTAATAGTAAAAGAATCCCCAGCACTGTAAAAAAAAAAAAAAACCTTGACAAAATTCAAAATTTTGAGGCAACATGATGCAATGGATTTTTGAATTTTCTCAACTTAGTTTAGGACAAGAATTCTGCCAACTTAGATCTTTTTGCTCACCGAATGACAATATTTGAGTCCTGCCAACTTGAAACTTTGTGTACATATTGATGGTATCTGAGTTCTTCCAACTTGGATATTCTTGTTCCCCTAATGATAATATTCTTGTTCATCTAATGGTGACATTCCTGTGTGGCTAACAATGAAATTCTTGCTTCCATGTCATGTATTTCTATCCTCTACAAAGGCAGATTTCCTTGTTGAATTAACAAACAATTCTAAGCTAAAATAACATAAATACTGCGTTTAAAAAGGCAAAGTTAATTGTACTCAAGAAATGCTCAATAAATAAATGAGAATAAATGAGAAAATAAAAGAAAAACCACACAGCTGGAAGTTTGCTGAAACTAGCTGTTTATTCTTTGTGAAACATGGTTGTAAACATGAGGGCGTCAACTGCATGAGCACATCAGGTCAAAGAAATTAAAACAGATCATAAAATAAACACCAAGTGCCTCATCTCTCAATTGCACACATTTCCATTTTGCTGGCAAAGGGAACATGAATGTTTAAAATGACTGTGAGCACCAGCATGTCTACTACAATTTGAATATGAACAATGGATTTCAACAATTAAAACCCTAGATATGCAACTTGTTAAATAGCAACTGAGACTTTGACTTTTGCTAGCCACTACTCCACACTGTTGTCCAAATCGTATACATTATAAGTAAAACAAACACTAAAAAGATAAGGCCAACCAGCTGTCCAAAAAGGAAGTGGCAGAAGTGGATGAACAACAATAAGAACAATGAGCAAACAGGGTGGATTTAAAAACAGTTTCTCCAGTGCCACAAAACTGTGGTACTTCTTTGGCCTTTTGACATTGTTAGTGTTTACTTTACTTATTTTAGATCAACATTTCTTGAATTTTCTTGGGATTAATAAAGAACCTGTCTATTTGGGGGTCACGGTTGCAGATAGTTAGCATCTCTGACTTTTCTATTAACATTCACATCATGAGTTTTGTTTTCAGGGACCTTGTACGGTATGAACACTGAGAGCCAAGCTCGAAAAAAATGGTCTGTACTGCTTCAAAGGTGTACCTCATTTGCTTTGGATATTCAATGTTCATTGCATAGAGAAGGCCAAAGAGATAAGTAAAACCAGTGCAGAGGTCCGGTAGGTCATGCAGGATGACGGCCCCTTCCAACACCACAACCACATCTTGCACAGCTTGTGTTGTAGTGGCATCATCATCTTCTACGACAGCAAGGAGGCCAACAGACACACCTCTGAGCACTCTCTGTTCATGGTCAGTGTCCTGAGGAAAAGTAACAGATGCATGGCTAAGCGCAAGGGTAAAGTAAAAGATGGCAGACACGTCAGCTGATTTTAACCTTATTCTTCGTTTCATGTTTCTGACTCTTGCCATAAACTGATGGAAGTTTTGAAATTGTGATGCAACAGCAGCATCCCTTTCATCTAGAGTTGACAGTAAAATACATTTATGATGCTTATTAAGAATTAGCAATATTACTACTAATATGCAAGCTCATTGCCACCGGACAGCCTTTACAATTGGAATATGAGACAATGTTGTTTTCCCCAATGCAACCACTCCTTTGGCAGAAAAGGTAATTTTACCTCACAGAACACCGGAGTTGCTGGTCTACCATCTCCTTGATTGGTTAGTTCATTTGTCTTGTTACTTTACTGTACTTTAGCCATCCATTAAAAAAAAAAAAAACTAAGCACTGGTACCCGGTAACTCTGTTCTGTAAGGTAAAATTACTGGTTCTGCAAAAGGAATCTCCTAAGTGTGGACAAACCTATATTTGGCTTATGTAACAATAGTTTCCTGTCAGAAAAGGCTGCCTCAACACCAAGCAGAGAAAACATGCTTAGCTTCCTACATCAGTGCACCTGCTGCTGCTTCTCAAAAATGTTGACCACCATCTACTGTAGGCAATACAAGGAGAGACGTGGACAAGCACTATGGATTCAGTGGCTCACACAATCCCATCTCAAACTATCTACTCCCTCACTTCAAGATGTATTTTTCTCCAAGAGAAAATAAATTTATTCCTGCACAGACTTATCACATCTGTAGTGATTTATCAAAATGTCCTACTTATCCTTCTCTATATTTTTTGTGTGAACTAAGTTCTTGAGATACCAGTCATAGAGGTGCTGACATCTCTCCAATGTCATAGAACTAGATGGCACCACAAGCGGAGTGCTATCTAGTTTATTTAAATCAGAGAGAAGGCACACATCTCTATTGGTGTTATCTCCCTGAAACCCTGGAACTTATATCAAATTCATCTAGAGGGATAAATAGTACGACAAGTAAAATATGTACATAATATGTGTTTCTACTTCCATTTTAAAGTATTTTCTTCACTTACTAATACTTACCAAACACTTCAGGAAAAGCGTAGCTGGGTCATCTCAAACAAAAATGGGCAGACCTCTCAATGCTACTTGCTTCCTCTGAGACACGATGTCCAATGTCTAAAGAGTATTAAGAGGAAAACACACAAGCATGTCAATTAATACAGTAGCACTATAGTCCTTAATGCCAAGTCAGAAATCATTTAGAGTAATGACGATAAAGTAAAAAATAGTAATGTACACCAAGTAATAACTCAGGGTACCACCAGAGTTCTACAAGTAAAATTTAAGGGTTTTTAAGACTGTTGTACCAGTTGGAATGAAATTTAATGCCAACTTCATGACCATACTGACAAAAGTATGAAAGATACAATGGAAAATCGTATGGATTTTAAATGCTAGAGAACAACTATTTACCGAGCAAATAAATAATTACATTATTGCAACATGTAAATTCACATTCGTTACCTGGAATAGGCTTACAGTATTCACAGTTTGGGTTCTGCTGCCACTTGAAAAAAAAAAAGACTCATTACTTTTAGGCTGTTTTTTCATCAATAACTAATTGTAGAATTGAATATATTAAATATAAATAAATGTTTCTAAAGCAGCAACAGTAATGTTTACACCAGTCAAGTCTATGTAAACTTAATTTCACTGAAAGAAACTCTAAATTGTTCAGTCAGTCTCTCCATCCAGTCTTCTGTCCTGCTCAGATGTAATTCACAGGTAGCTGGCAGAAGGAGGAGCACCTGCTTTGTCTCAGCCAGCAGCAACTTTACAATAATTTGCAAAGTTGTAAGAGTCGAGGCAAACAGTCAGATGACATTCAAACATCTCTTTTAGCTTTTTAGTAACAACTGGCCATTAGCTGAGCTCCAGATTTTGTATGCTTTCATCTTACATCGCTATACTCGCACGTTCATCAAGCGTTTCCAGGAGGTCTTCAATCCTCGGACCAAAAGCTCCCTTTCTAGTTCGGTACAGCTTTAGCAGGGGATGAACATATTTTTCAAGGGATACATTGAAAGTCCCTAAGAGGTCTTTGCTGGTGATCTAATGAAATTCTTCTGATATCTGAACAAAACAAACAAGACAATCAAACTTTATTGTAATTAATTGAAGCATCACCTTCTCACAAGGCAGTCAGGAGCGGCAGGCTCTGCCACAATTAACATGCACAATGCTGTGTGCATCTTCACCTATGCACAATTGTAGATAAGTATTTATGTTCAAATTTTCTCACAGGAACAGTCAAGACCCTCCACAAAAATGTAACTGGTATTTGCATATAAGTTCAGTATGCTTACAGTATACAGTTGCAAGAAAAAGTATGTGAACCCTTTGGGATTACATGGATTTCTGCATACATTGGTCATAAAATATGTTCTGATCTTCATCTAAGTCATATAACTAGACAAACACAGTCTGCTTAAATAGTACAGCACAAAAAATGTATAGGTTTTCATGTTTTTATTGAATACAGTGATGTGGCCTCTAATCAGACACTGGGACTGCTGCGGGGCTACTGGACTGACAGCCTGTGCTTTGAGACGGGGAGGAGCTCACAGCAGCACGTGCTGCTCATTGAAAACAGTAACCGCAGAATGATCCGAGTTTTCCTGTCAGAGTCTCCAAAACGGTAGAAAAAGTCGCTAGATTTGTCGCTAGTCGCTTTTGACAAAAAAAAAGGCAGTAGGAGCTTTGTAAAGTTGCTAGATTTAGCAAGAAAGTCGCTAAGTTGGCAACACTGTGTGGACAACGTGTTTACGATTGAAAAGTTCCTCTATGGGGTTTCAAAGCCCATAGTGGAGGGGCACAGAGCACCTATGGGGTTTACTTACAGGGAAATGAGTCTGGTGGAGACTCAACATCACTGTCCTTGTTATCCATCCATTCTCTATACACCGCTTTATCCTCACTAGGGTTGCGGGGGCTGCTGAATCTCTTACCAGCTGACTCGGGCGAAGGCAGGGACTCCCTGGACAGGTCGCCAGTCTGTCTCAGGGCTACATATACAGACAATCACACTCACATTCACACCTACGGACAATTTAGAGTAACCTATTAACCTCAGTATATTTTTGGACTGTGAGAGGAAGCCGGAGTACCCGGAGAAAACCCACGCATGTACAGGGAGAACATGCAAACTCCATGCAGAAACATCCCAGGCCCACCCCGGGATTTGAACCAGAGATCTACGCCACTGTGCAGCCCGGTCCTTGTTATGATAACTTGAAAATTCTTGTTAGGCAACACAGAGAAATTTGTTGGACAAACTAGAAATCTTTGTTATGATGACTTGAAATATTTTGTTAGGGCAACATTGAGAGAAATTTGTTGGACAAACTAGAAATCTTTGTTATGATGACTTGAAAATTTTTGTTTGGGCAACACTGAGAGAAATTTGTTGGACAAACTACTTATTGTTAGTTACAAGTACCAAAGCTTTATTTCTGAGTCTGATTAATTTAAAAAGTTTAGTGAGATGAACAATCGCAAGTTTTCGTTTTTACAGTGAAGATACTTTGCTAGAGAGGTAAAACTCCCTCAAAACCCTTGTTTTTTAGTTTAAAGAACACAAGTATGATGAAAACATTGTGTCTGTCATTAATACTTGTTAAATGTGTCAGGATTGTTTGTTTTATCATAAATATATGCATCTCTAAGCCTGGAAAATGTTTGTACTAATTTCATCCTCAACATGTGTAGACTATATTTCACTTAGTGCAGGCTCATAGGTGGATTTGGAAAAGACTGAGTTCTTAGTGTTAGAAGAAATCTTTCATGCTTTAAGCTGATTCCTGATTACATAAGTCTGCACATGTAAAGATTGTACATGTAATTTAAAAATGTAATATCTCACAGTCTTTGACTCATAAGATGACTTATTAATAAACTAAATTAAACTTAATTAAAACTTAAATTGTAACTAAATTAAAATTATTAACTAAATGTAGCCAAGTCACTTTTTTTTAGCCAGCGAGTGAACATTTATAAGCTGAATGAATTTAGCAAGACTTACAGTGTACTTTGCTTTTTTCGTTGTTTTGAACAGTTCTCCTCATTTCACTTACCAAATATCCAAATATCTGATAAATCCTTTTAATGAGTTAAATGCTAATGAATGAGATTATAGGAGCAATAAATTAAATGTAATCACACAATTATAATTACAAATGAGAACATTAGGCTGTATTTTCCTGAAACAACTTTATGTATAGTTCATTATAATTTCTGGTTAGTCAGCTAGGAAATAGTCCCTAGGAACATCCTTTTCTTCTTATAATATAACCGAATTGAAGAACTGAAAATTAGACACATAGCATCTGAGTTAAAGTGAATGCAGAGCATTTGTATTTCTGGCAGTGTTGAAAACCATGTCTGGGATTTCCAAGTGGTCTGCTACCATTGTACCATTGACTGTACCTTCACTTCCAGTTCCTGAATGGTATGTATTTAGATTATATTAAAGCAAGCAAGATCCCAATATAGGACTCGTTATTCCTTTTAAAGCAAAGGATCAGGATTTTTTTTCAGGGAAACTGAAAACTATTAAAAGTCCTTGTATCTATATGTCACCACAGCTTTAGTAAAAAAAAAAAAACTGTGGTGGACCCACTTTGTGAGAAATGAGACATTCACCAAGGTGTGCCTTTAAGAGAGGAGTGAATTTTAGGGTTTTTTTTCCTGTTACGGGGTTTCTGGGAAGTTGGTTGTTTTCCCGGTAAAAACTACACACAAGTATTCTGGTTTCTGATGTGCTGTAAAGTGGAGAGAAACAGTAAATTATCTCGACTCTTGAAAGTCTGCTGTCTCGTCGTTTCGACTCCACATTGGTGACCCCGACGTGTGCGAACGATGTCGGACAACGAAGTCGCCCCTGTAGCTACTGTACAGGTCACTGCTGCTGATGCGGCTTGTGGTCCTGCTAACAACGTCTATGCTGCGGCAGTCAAGCTGCCCGACTTTTGGCAACATAACCCACGGCCGTGGTTTCAGCACATCAAAGCCCAGTTCCAGCTACGGGGAACTACGCAGGACGAAACCAAATACTTCCACGTAGTGGCGGCGTTGGATGCTTCCACCACGGCGCGCGATGATGCTGTTGGAAGCTCCACCAGCAGCCGGCAAGTACGACGCATTAAAGACATTCCTTCTGGGACTGTACGAACTGTCGGAGTTGGAGAAGGCTGACCGTCTGCTTTCTCTCAATGGCCTCGGTGACGGCAAGCCGTCGGATTTAATGGACAAGATGTTGGCTGTGCTGGGATCGGCTGATCCTTCGTTCCTTTTCACTCATGTTTTCCTGCGTCAACTCCCGGCGCCTGTTCGCACGGCATTGGCCAGTTCACCGATATCCTCTGGCAAGAACTACCGTGCTCTAGCTGCAGAAGCAGACAGGGTTTTCCTAGTCAACCGCCAGCAGTTCGTCCATGCCCTGCTGCCCCGCCAGGACGCCCCCGCGGCGCCGCCGGAGGACTATGCAGACATCGTGGCTGCGGTGACAGCTCGACGCCACCGACGCTTCTGTTATTACCATGCCAGGTTTGGAGCCAAGGCCAAACAGTGCCGCCAGCCCTGCAGTTTCAAGGTACGGGGAAATGCCGGAGCCGGCGCTCGTTAGCACCTCTGGGCGCCGGCGGTGGCTTCAACCTGCTGTTCATCACAGACTCATTCTCCGGCCGGTGGCCGCTGGTCGACTCCGGTGCACAGCGCAGCATCCTGCCAGCTCAGGCCGTGGACACCTTGGCCGGCGAACACGGACCCCAGATGGACGCCGCCAACAGGATGGCCATACGTACATGCAGCACCAGGTCAGTGGATGTGTGCTTTGGTGGGCGTCGTTTCAGCTGGGTCTTTGTGGGATGCTGCTGCTGACCTTCCTCCAGCCCTCCGCTTCCAGCTCCCCTTTTCCACCAGTCAACTCTGTATCGCCCTCACTATACTTGTTATGCTAATCTACATACTGTTTGAATTTTACTGCTAGCTATATACAGTGCCTTGTGAAAGTATTCGGCCCCCTTGAACTTTTCAACCTTTCGCCACATTTCAGGCTTCAAACATAAAGATATAAAATTTTAATTTTTTGTCAAGAATCAACAACAAGTGGGACACAATCGTGAAGTGGCCAAGTCAAAGTCCAGACCTGAATCCAATCGAGAATCTGTGGGCAGAGCTGAAGACTGCTGTTCAAAAAACGCTCTCCATCCAACCTCACTGAGCTCCAGCTCTGCTCACAGATTCTCGATTGGATTCAGGTCTGGACTTTGACTTGGCCACTTCACGATTGTGTCCCAATTGTTGTTGATTCTTGACAAAAAATTAAAATTTTATATGTTTATGTTTGAAGCCTGAAATGTGGCGAAAAGTTGAAAAGTTCAAGGGGGCCGGATACTTTCGCAAGGCACTGTATGTAGTATATTAAATGTCAGAGCCGTACATCATAAGAGTAAACTATGAGTCAGTTTTCAATGTTAGCTTATACTTTGTTTGTGTCACATATCTTGTCATACATGTATCCAAATGTGTGTTGTACTTTCCTTGCTTTCCCACCCCTCCCTCTCCTCCCATCCCTCCCCCTTGCCCTTGGTTTTGGTGAATTCTGGGGGGGCTGTGTGGTGGACCCACTTTGTGAGAGATGAGAGACAT
This sequence comes from Acanthochromis polyacanthus, assembly GCF_021347895.1. Lineage (NCBI taxonomy): Eukaryota > Metazoa > Chordata > Actinopteri > Pomacentridae > Acanthochromis > Acanthochromis polyacanthus. The sequence goes on from NC_067123.1 coordinate 14,312,199, forward strand.
TCACCAAGGTGTGCCTTTAAGAGAGGAGAGAATTTGAGGTTTTTTTTCCTGTTACGGGGTTTCTGGGTAGTTGGTTGTTTTCCCGGTAAAAACTACACACAAGTGTTCTGGTTTCTGATGTGCTGTAAAGTGGAGAGAAACGGTAAATTACCTCGACTCTTGCAAGTCTGCTGTCTCGTCGTTTCGACTCCACAAAACTGCATTTCCATTAAATTATACTGTGTTTATGAGTGGCTCTTTAAACCAACTCAGCATTATTTAATAAACCAAAAATGTCATTTCTTGATCTTTGTGCAGGGAAGATGTATGCCCATGTTCTACTTCCGTCACATTACATTTCCGTAGAACAGGTAGTTTCTAAAAAAACAAAACAAACAACAAAAAAGAAACACCTGAATGAAAGACATTTGAACAACAGTGGTCATTTTATGTTAATGTAAGCTTTGTGTCTTCTCTGGTGGTCTTTCTTTTTTTTCCACTCCTGGTGGTCCTAATTGGACCCAGTCAAGTCATTTAACTAAGATGCATCAGACCAGTAGCAAAGACAGAGAATATTACTTAATATAATACTGTAAAAGACCAAAACAAATGTCAGAGAAGTAATTATATTTCAGCAAAGACAGGGTTTGATTAGTAACTTTTTTTGGTGCCTGAGGTAACAATAACACAGGAAATTTCCATTTTTCATGTTGAGAGAGTATGTTCAACATCACACTAATCAAAACGTTAATTACATGAAATAAAACACCCTTTGCAGATGGCAACAAAATTAGTGCTGGATGTTTGACTTTGTTCAGTTAATGTTGATACGCATTTTGATCTAATTTTCACGATGTTCAATGACTCGCTGTATTCTCCAGGACTGGAAAAGCTTCAGAGACTGCTTACTATGAATAATGAAGTGAATAACACCATGCATTACACGGATACTGTACTTTCAGCTGCATATTTGCACAGTGAATAATTCAATGTGATTTTTTATAAGCAATAATCCTTCCTAAATCAGCCTTTACTGAGAGGAGGAATAGACAGAAGGTGCAGAAGCGGTTGCTTAAAAGCATTCAAGGAGATAGTGGGAATGGTGATGGCAGCCTGTGCTGGGGGAGTTATTGCTCCACTTACTTTACAAACTGAAAATCTCATTAAGTGTGACACTGAAGATTAGTTGAGAGGGACCAAAGTGGAAAGAGAATGAACTCACAAAGGGGCTGTGAGGAGGCTTTGGCTTTGTTTGCCATCATTAATTCAGCATTGAAACAGCTCAGGGGGAAGCTTCGAGCCGCTGATCAGAAGAGCTGTGGATATGACAGTCGAACAGGTGCCCTTTTTCCTCTCCAAACACTTTTCCCTTTAGCTCCCATCCTCAGGTCTTAATTGAGGTGAGTTGTGTATTTGGGCCATCTGTGTGCTGACAAAATAAAGTCGGCTTTGATTTATGGTACCTCGGGACATATTAGCTTCTGAATTTCTCAAGTAAAACTCCCAACTCTGCTTGTAAAATCTAAGACAATAAGAGTAGTTACAGCATTATCTAATTTTATACATTGGACGTGACACCCCATGGTGTTTGTTTTATAAATGTCAGTTTTACCCATGGTTGCTTCAAGACATGAACTGATAGAGTATAAAATGTATAACTGACCTTGGCAATAGTATGTACACAAAATAATTTGACTCAATGTCTATTTTGTTTGCTTATTTTGTTTTCAAAAAGCGAAATAAAAAAAAAACTCATCCAATGAAGACCAAAGATATAGCTGCAACTGCCACTCTGGGATGTCATATAAATACTGTTCTGTCTATTTAACAAAAATGTGCAACTCACATTAGCTTAACAAATAGCTTACCACCCTACAAATCACCATGCGAAGTCCAATTCACTAAGTTATTAATCCTAATAATTACTAATAGTGATTTTTAGTTAAAATGTCATCTCCAGTCTTTAGTAAAGAATAAACCTGTGGTGACCCCA